>NW_026067970.1:5519330-5681011 GCF_014885135.2 Alexandromys fortis
CTGAACATAGCGGACAATGAGGACTACTGAGACCTCAAGAACAATGGCAATGGGTTTTTGATCCTACTGCACGTATTGGCTTTGTGGGAGCCTAGGCAGTTTGGATGCTCACCTTACTAGACCTGGATGGAGGTGGATGGTCCTTGGACTTCCCACAGGGCAGGGAACCCTGATTGCTCTTTGGGCTGATGAGGGAGGGGGACTTGGTTGGGGCAGGGGGAGGGAAAGGGGAGGCGGCGGTGGGGGAAGAGACAGAAATCTTTAATAAATAAATAAATAAACAAACAAAAAAAAGGTGACAAAAAAAGAGACTGAGTTTCCATATCAAGCCAGTTGAAACTGGTTGTTCTCTTGCTAATCTTCATCTGTCTCAAGGTCAGATAAACAGTTGAGTTTCACTAGGGAAACTTCAGCAGGAGGCACTCCATTTTGACACTTCGCCTGGTTCGTTGGGACTGAATGTGGAAGCTTAGTCCAGATCAACAGCTTCCCACATTGCTGAAGACAGTAAGAGGGCAGAAAGCTGCAAAGGGGGGCCTCCTGGGTTTAATATAGTCCCTCATATGTGGGCAGGAAGCTGCAGAAAGAAAGAACAAACTAATTTTATTCCTCTCTGTGTAAGATTTGGAAGGTGGTAGCAGATTCCCCTGACCCCTATGCTTCGGCCGTCAGAGTACTTGAAGTTTTACGAGAAAACAGAACATTGCTGGACCCTCTCGCCTTGCTGGGCCAAGAACTGGAATCCTATGTCTGTAACTGACTTGAATTCACGGTTCTCTGTCTGCAGCAGTAGGTGGAAGAGCTTAGCCAGCTGTTGGAGGCACCAGTGTTGCCAGCAGCATGTAAATATTTCTTTCCTAGACGTCTCCTTCACCTCATCCTGAGTCTTAGGTTTTTGCCTCATTATCTTTAGAATTGCTTGCAAAATAAATTTTTGACATTCTTTTCAACTAAACATGAAATAAACTCTCTCTTTTCTCTCTCCTTCTCTGAGGAAGGAAAGAAGAAAACAAGCTAGTAGAGAAAGCCTAAAGAGCCTGAAGGGCAGGGCAGGGCAGGGGAGGGCAAGAGAGGGTTGGGCAGAGCAGGGCAGGGCCCAGATAATTCACATCTCCAAGGAGATCTCAACCTGAGGCATTTGGTTCACTTAAACTCTGCCGTGATTACTTGGGTAGGTCCAATCTTGTCTTCACGTCTTCAGAGACCAGAGCCAGATCCTCTGGGGTTAAAGTGCAGGTGAGTTGCTCAGAGAGACAGGTACTGTTGTGCTTTGCAGAACACGGAAGAGCCGCTAGCAGAACAGAATGAGTCCTTTCCTCTTCTCCTTCATTCCTCCAACAGCCCAGTAAAGCCACGGTAGCCACAGCAGCAGTAATGACGACCTAGCACTATGAGTTTGCAAAATTCTTACATGTTACTATCATTGATTGTGACAGTCACTGGACCAGGTGATGCTGTCATCCCCGGCCACTAGGAGACAAACCTCACACGCTGGAGTTGGGATTCCACAGGTTTCCTAACCAACTGATGCGCAAGGTTCCAAGCCTGGTGAAATCTCAAGGGCTGGAAGGGACTCCGCTGCAGCTGAATTGCATTTCTGTGGGTTTCTATCTGTTTAAAATAAGAGCCCGCCTACGCACCTCCTTGAGAACTCTCAACAGGAGGCAGAGGAACTTGACTTCCAACTGGCCTTGTTAGAGTTGTTATTTATGGCAGCAGCAACTGATGGAGGATGGGGACTCTCTTTCATCTAACTGCGCGCTCTATGATTCCGTGTCCCAGATGCTGGACTCCAAGTCAGAAAATGCAGGGACTTATTTTTGGGAAGGACTCAGCCTCAGCCTTGCTGGAGGCAAATAGGCCAGATGACGCAGCTTCATCATCCCAAACCCTGCTTGGCTCCTCTCCTCAGGAAATGTCGAGTGACACTAGAAAGCAATGCAGCTGCTTTATGTCTGGCCTATGGATGTCCATCAGAGGATGGGAGAGCCAAGTCTCTGCATGCAGAGGGCCAGGAAGATGTTAGGATGTAGATAGAACTTGGAATTGGGCAGCCAAAATTCATCTCCCGATAAGTTATAAGATGCCTGATGAATGGGGGAAGAGAAGAAATGAAAAGGAAGGGCACTGGCCTAAGTAAGTTAGAGAAGATGTAGATAAAAGGGAGAGCATAGCCAGAGGTAGGGACTTCTGAGAGAGTTCAGAGTGAACCTGACCCTGAGCTGGGACAAATGAGAGTGGGGAGGGTGAAATTACCTGGTGCGACTGAGAAAGAAACACGGTACACGCAACAAACCCGCTTAGGAGTTTATTAGAGGGGGCATGTACAGATCTGGGGAAGTCAGTGTGCAGAAAGAAAAAGAGATGGCGCTTCTAGCTTTTAAAAGCTGCATAGCACATGTGCACAGGGGATTGACATGACTATGTCATACACAGATGATGGGGCTCACACATGCACGCAAGGGTTTAACTGAGTCATATGTGAATGATGCAACTATGCATGCACGCCAAGGCTTAGCTGAGTCATACGTGGATGGTGCAACCATGTATGCATGTGGGTCAGGCAGGGCCCCGGGGCCATTAGTTACTTCTGCCTGAGGGCTTGTCCACACATGCATGGCCCTAGAACATGGAAGTGTCAGCCTTATTGTGGCTGAAATCCTTACATTCCACCGTCTTGCTTGTTATAAAAATTTGGGGAGTTTGGGGTCTTTAATGGTAGGAATGGGGCGTCGTAAGGTCTCTCATGACTGCTTCCTGCTGATTCTGTGGGCTTCGGAGAATTGAGATGCCTGACCATGTCCTGGGGTGGCTGATTACTTTTTTGTTTTTTTTTCCAGGCTCTGTGGAACTGGCTGGCTGGCAGCTTGGACCTAGCAAGATGCTGGAAAGGCAGAAAATTAGGTCTGGAAAGAATTTTAGATACCAGTGATTAAGGGAGAAGTGTCCGAAGCTGGAAGATAGAGGGATTTTTTTTATTGGGGGGGTGTTGGAGGAGGGAATTTCCCAGGGGTTCCTGAGACCAGGAATGATAAGGGAAGAATTAAATGATACTTATTCTAGGCAAGTCTGGTCCATTTCAATAGATACAATTGGCTCCCTGGAGCTTATAGAAACATGTTTGAAAAGAAATAAATTAGACATATTAAAAGCTTATGATTATGATGATATAGTGTTGGAGAAAAGGGAATTATTAGACCCCTTCATGTTTTACCTGAAGTAAATTGAGGCATTTGTTCTCTTTAGCATCATGGTATTACCTTAATATCCAGGAGACAGAACTTGCCGGATGTCAGGGGGTGTCTGTGAGAAAGTGGGCTGTGCTGTATGAACCCCCTGAAGTGATTGAGGTAGGTTTAGGCTTTGGAATGTTGCTGTTCTAGCTGCTTGGTCAGCTCGGTGAAGGCAAAGATATTTTGAGATTGAGAGCTGAGTAGAATAGAGGAAAAAAAGCATCCTTAAGATCTAGAACTAAGAAGTGGGAGGTTCCTGGGAGGGGTAGTGGAAAGAAGTGTGTAAGGGTTAGGCACTACAGGCTGAAGAGGAACCACTGCAGAGTTAATGAGCTGGAGGTCTTGAACCAGACGATAGGTTCCATTAGTGTCAGGAGCCATTCCCCCCCCCCCCAAATTGACAGAGCCTATCCCACACCCAATTATCTGTTAATAGAGAGATATCTGTTAGCGGAACCTGCCCCACATTCTAACTATCTAGAGAACTAGGTGTGTCAACTTGCGACTTCCTGACCGAGGAATCATGACCTGACTGATCGTAACCTCCTAGCCAACGACCTCGGGACCGGCTGGAACCACCACTGCAAGATTCCTTCCTGCCCATGCCCTTGCCCCCCAAATTCCTCATCCAGGGGCTATATAAGCTGTAACCATGACTCTAATAAACAGAGGCTCTGACAAACCTAGCATGGCCTCCTTCCTCTCTCCCGCCCATGTCTTTCAGATAGTGCCTCTCCGGGACCCTGGAATTACTGACCAGCCAGGCGGGTTACAACCCCTAGACTAACCAATCCGCCAAGGCAGTCTACACATTAGGTTTTTTAACAGGGGTGTTAAAGGGAGAAGAGGTGGGGTGAAATAGCTTTTTTCTTCAAAGGTCATAGATAATAGGCTTAAGTCCCCTAAGGCTCTGGAGAGAGAGGGGGTACTGAGCATGGGTAATGTACTTAGTACAATCTTGTAATTCGATAACAATGGGGGAATGTTGTTTAGCAACAGAGTGGTTTTGGGTGTTCCAGTTTGGGGGTCCACTTGAGAGGCTGGTAGAGGAAAAGACACATTGGAGCTGGGAGGTTGGGGGTTTAGAAGGAGGAGGAGGGGAGCTGTTGGAGAGTCTGGGGTAAGGTGAATGGAAGGAGCAAATGGAAGCTCCTACTTTTGCTGAAAAAAAAAAATCTCTTCCCGTAAGAGGTACCGGCAGGTCGGCATGACTAAAAATGAATGAGTGAGATAAATACCCCTAAAAACACAGTTAAGTGGTGGGGTCAGTTAAGGTAGATAAGGCTGTCCCCATACCCCAACAACAGGGAAACTAGAAGGAGAGGTAGGCACTCAGAATTCCCACAGTACCGAGTATGTGGCTCCAGTGTCCAAGAGAAAGGAGATGGGCCGTCCTGATGCTGTGATGTTTACCCATGACTCCCTGTTACAGATAACGGTTGTGGTTGGGTCAAAGGAGCCTGGGCAGCCTTACTCCTCCATGGCCAGACCTAGAAGATCAACCTGGGAATTTTCTGGGTTTGATGTCTCTATGCCACTATGTGCACAAGGACAATCTGCCCAATGACCTTCCCTATGGCATCTCGGACAAGGTCCCATGGGACCAAGATGAGGATTAGGGCATGCTTGGGCCCAGTGACCAGCTCTACCTTTTGAAACACGGGCCTGGCAGTTCTCGAGCCCCTGGAGGGGGGAGGGAGCAAGGGAGCAGCATGGACAGCACAGAGCAGGCAGTCTGTCACCTTGGCTAGTCAGGAGGCCATGGTTAACACGTGACAGTGATTACAGGCTTTGTCATTCTTCTCATGCTACACCTTAAAAGCCAACTCTAAGACGTCCACCTGTGGGGTCAAGGGGCCTTTCTCCAAACATCTAAGTTTAGCCTTAATGTTAGGGTAGCACTGAGAAAAAAAATGAGTCATGAGTAACCGTGTCTTCTGCGGTTTCTGGATCTAAGTTAGTATATTGTAACAGGGCTTTAGTGAGGCATTCCAAAAAATGTAGAAGGATTTTCCTTTGTATCTTGAATGATCTCTGAGAGCTTATTATAGTTTACTATCTTGAGGACAGCCTTATGGAGACCTGCCAGAAGGCAAGTCAAAAACCAGTCCCTAGCTAAAATTCCACCTGGGGTGTTTTAATCCCACTCAGGGACCACCTCTGCCTCCAGAGGGTATGTTGCATGTATTTGGTGAATCTCGTCTGCATGTAGTCTGGCCTGCTCCCAAACTTCCCTGTGCTCTTCAGGAAGTAGGTTATTAGGTAGGATCATATAGATATTATGAAAGGTGAGATTATAAGACTGGGACTTAGAGCTCAGATAGTAAAGGGCTTGGATATAAGGAAACTCCTTCCATTTGTTATGGCACCAATGAAATTACCTGGCGTGAGTGAGAAGGAAACATGGAACACGAAACAATCCCGCTTAGGAGTTTATTAGAGGGGGGCGTGTACAGGCCTGGGAAGTAGGTGTGCAGAGAGAGAGAGAGAGCGCGCTTTTAAGGTGTCTACCGCATGCGCACAGAGGGATGGCATGGTTACATCATATGCAGATGACGGAGCTCACACATTCGTGCAAGGGCTCACACAGCCTTGTCATACATAGATAATGCAACTGTGCTGCACGTGGGTCACACGGGGACCTTTAAGATTCCCGGGGCCATTAGGCACTTCTGCCTGAGGGCTTGAACACACAGGCATGGCCCTGGAACCTGGACGCATCAGCCATGTTGTGTGGCTGAATCATTACAGAAAGATCCTCTCTTAATGAAGTGACAAGAAGCACAGAGCGGAGTGTTCTGGCAACAGCTGTCACTTGGTGCAAGCCATCATGTGACTCCCAGCAACCGAGCCAGCTGCCAATGAACCTGAATGCTTGGCTTTTTCCCCAGTGTGCACTTCCCTGTTGGGTTGTAGCAGTGCCGATCTGTTGACAGCAGAACACAGTGAACACAAGTGTTGGGTTTATCATGAAAGCACTGCGACTTCTGCCTAGGTCTCTCAGACTAATCACATGCTCTGGGACTACTGCACCAATCCTTTTCAGAGGCCTATGTGGGAAAAAGCTGAGGCCCTTGGTAGAAAACCAGCACCAGTGTACCTGCCACACAAGCATGCGAGCTCAGAGCCAGACACCACAGTCCAAGCTAGCCTTCTGAGGATCCTATATATCCCTGGCCAACATCTGTGAGCTTTGCAGGAGCCTGATCTGGACCCAGTTAAGTCCTTGCTAAGTTTCTGACCCTATGAAATAATTTATGTCCATTGCTCTTTGGCCACTTTATTTGGGGGTAATCAACAATGCTAACAGATAACTAATCTTACCTCTTCATCTAACCTACTTATCACAGCACAACCCTGGACTAAGCACCATTATCCCATTTTATTGACAAGAAAACTAAGTCCTAGAAAAATTAGTTGATTTTTTTAAAGTATCAGAGTATCTGGAAGAAGCCAAGCTAGGATGCTCTTAGTTAGGGTCTTTATTGCTGACAAAACACCATGACCAGAAAGCAAGTTGGGGAGAAAAGGGTTCATTTGGCTTATACTTTTGTATCGCTGTTTATCACTTAAAAAAGTCAGGACAGGAATTCAGACAGGGCAGAAACCTGGAGGCAAGAGCTGATGCAGAGGCCATGGAGGAGTGCTGCTTATTGATGTGCTTACATGGCTTGCTCAACCTGCTTTCCTATAGAACCCGGGACAACCAGTCCAGGGATGGTACCACTCACAACAGCAGGGCCCTCCCCTATCAGTTACTAGGAAGATGCTCTACAGGCTATCCCTCAGTCTAATTTTTGGAGACATTTTCTCAATTGAGGTCCCTTCCTCTCAGATGACAGTAGATTGTGTCAAGTTGACACAGATCTGGCCAGCACAGATTCCAGTGTCTCTCTCCTCACAGAAAGCACTCATATGGAACAGGTGTTCATCTATGTCACATGCTATGCAGACTCTAGAACATCTGGGTGCAGAAAAAAAATGCAGATATTCATAGACCATGTGATTCTAGGAGGGGTTATAGTTTTGGCTACATGATAGTGTTCAAAATTATTCCTAAATCTGGGTATGGTAATACATGCCTGAAATCTGAGCACTTGACAGTGGAGGCAGAAACATGGTGAATTCAAGCCCTGTGTGGTGGTTTGACTAAGAACGGCCCCGTATGCTCATAGGGATACATAGCAAGACCCTGTCACAGTAGAAACCAAATTGGACAGAACCTATAGAAAGTTGTTGATCTATGCTCTAAACTCCACAATTAGTCTGAAACTTAAGTAAGTGGTTGTATTATGAAAATCTAAGTTGTATCAGTGCAGAGATTGACTGCCAGGACTATGGGACTCCAAAACTCCCTACAGAGTGTGAACAGCCTTAGAACATTTGCTTCTACTGAAGTGTTGCGACTTGGTGCCATTTGTGGATGCTGTCTCTAAAGCTTGCCTGGAAAGATGAATGAATAAATAAAGCCATTTGAATGGCAGAGGACAGGGGGTGGTCCCTAGGTCCTCAGAGGCTGAAAGCAGCTCGATAGCAGGGAATGGGCAGTGGCTAATGTCTTCTCGTTTTCTCTTTTGATAGATCACTTCTATTTGGAAGAACTCACTGCTGGCCAGTGTGCTGACAGCATCGAATAGGACTGGATTTACTTGTCAGCAAAACAATGTGACCATTGCTCATGTCACATGGCCAAGTGATGATCCCCGAGTTCCTTTTGAGAAACCTAGCGCAAACGTCTTGTCCTTTTGACTAAGCCCAGGAATGTGGGCAAGAGAGGAGACACTGGTCCTGCTCCCCAGGCTTCCCTGATGAACTCCACGTGCTAATCTGCCCTGGGCACCACACAGGTAGCCAGCTATAGCCAGCTAAATTGATAAATAGGAGAGGTCTTCCTCCGAAGAAGGAAATCTCACTGTGGCTTTTACTCCCTCAAGGTCCCATGCTGTGAGTGGTACCACTGGGCTTCTGAGCTTGAAGACATTGCCATCAGTTGAGACTGCTCATGCTTTCAACCCTTCAAATGGATCCAATTATCCAGGCTTGTGAGTTATGTTTTATGTCTTTACTACAACATGCCAGAATGGATCCCTTTCCTTTTTCTTCTTTGCTTCTCTCCTTCCCTCCCTCCTTTGTTCATTTCTTCCTTCTTGTATACAAGGGAGTATACACTGGACACGTGTTGTATAGCCTGGCTATCATCCATCCACGCTGCCTTAGGTCACCATCTGAAAGGGTCTATCTATGCCCAAAGTTATTCCTCCTTTAGATCTAAACAACCTACCGCAGTGATTCCAAATTTATTCTGCCTACCCTTCAACATTGCCACAAAATTTGTTCTTACTTAATTTCCCACAAGTCCCCAGTGCCGATTCATCCGCATGTAGATAAGTCTTATGAGTGTGCATATACTTCTGCAATTACACACCACGCCTTGCACTTCGACCCACCCTTGGCTGGGACTGCCTCCTCCAGGCCAGGCTTGTCTCTGTGATCCTTTTCTGGCTTGTTTTTAACTCATTGTTATGGTTTGCCTCTAAGTGTCTCCCACAGACCATGTTTTAGGGCTTATGCTTCAGTTACTAATGCTATTTAGGAACATTTTGGATCCTTTAGTAGTAGGGAGGTCACTAGAAGCAGGCCTAGAAAGGTTATTCCTGACCATAGTTTGGACTCGCTTTCTCTTCTTGGTCTGTCATGATGTGAGGAGTCTCTGGAACACAACCCCACTGCCACTCCCCATGGGCCACTCTACTGTGACTGCTCTCCCTCACTGTGCAGGTTGAAATTTACTGGGAGCCTGTAAACGAAATACACCTCTCCTCTTTGTATTGTGTGCGTACGTGCGTGCGCTCCTCTCCATGTTTAATAGTTTAATGTAGGTGTAGTCTTCAGGAACAGGACCTTGCTATCCGTCTGTGGAGAGCTACCTATTGCCTTTGCCTGGGTTGTAACCCAATCTCAGTACTGAAAGCTTCGTAAGAGATGGCTACTTGGGGCTCTGACTCCCCTGTTATTTGGTGATTCCACTTAGGTCTCACACACACATATACATATACATATATATGTACATATTTTAAAAAGCTTCAAGTGTATTAGGTAGTGAGTTCTGTCTCCTGGGTAGGCCAGTTATGGGGTATTTTGAATAAAATTGGCCCCCATAAGTTCATAGGAAGTGGCACTATTAGAAAGCGTGGCTTCATTGGAGTCGATATGGCCTTGTTGGAAAGTGTGGAGGTGGGTTTTGTAGTCTCCTATGCTCAATCTATGCCCAGAGTCTCAGTTCACTTCCTTTTGCCTGTGGATCAAAATGTACAGTTCTAAGCTCCTTCTCCAGCACCATGTCTGCCTGCGTGCCACCATGTTTCTCGCCATGAGGATAATGGACAAAACATCTAAAACCTTAAGCCACCCCACATAAATGTTTTCCTTTGTAAATGTTGCTGTGGTCATGGGTATTTCTTCAAAACAATTGAAAATATAACTAAGACACCAGTCAACATCTGTCTACCTAGCTTCCTTGCTTGATGCAGCTTTCATGGCTGCTAGAAGGCCTGGGAATAGGGTCAAGTGCTGAGTGTCTTAGTAAACTTGACTTTCGCCAGACTCTGTCGCCTAGTACAAAACATGGGAACCTATTAATAAAGAATGACTCATGTTTATTCTGATGAGCAGCTTCTCAGAGTGTCATGTCTTATGACATCAGGATATCTTAAACATTAAGGTATTCATGGTAGTCTCTTCATGAAGGCAGAAAAGGAACAATTAAAATAGATACACTAATTAAATGTTTAACATTTAGACATATGGAAAGTGAAGCTACTAGAAATGTGTCCTAATCGTCTATAAATGAGGGCTATTTGGGGTAGGAAGTAACAGAATACTAATTCGGAAAAGCTTAATTCAAATGGACTTTTCATAAGAACAGAGGAAGCCAGACATGATGGCATATGTCTGTAATTACCAACACTCAGGAGGCTGAAGCAGGAGGGAGGATCATGACACACAAGGCCAGCCTGGACTATACATAGCAAGACTTTGTCTCAACAAAATAAAACAGATGCACACAGACAGGTAATTTTCAGCATTGGGTCTATAGCTCTGTGATGTTAGGGCATTGGTGTCTTAGATTCCTTTGACTTGTGGCCTCATGCTTATAAAATTACTGCTACAGATCTACCATTGACTGCCACGTTCAAGGAAGGCAGACTTGGGTAAGACTAGAAGAGTGAAAGTTTTCCAAGAATCCACTCACATCTACCAACAAATTTCCTATGAATATCCCATTAGCCTAGGCACTGCCATCTTAGCTGCCAGGCAGGCTTGGCTTGGAGATTGAATATCTAGTTTCCCAAGTGAATTGACAGCATTTTTATTCTGCATAAGAATGTTTTCATATTCTATGGGGCTTGATGTACTATGTAGACAAGAAATGTAAGGTAACACTAGCAAAGGAAAAAGCTGATATTTGAATGTCGGTTCTAACACTTACTGACTCTAAATCCAACTCAAGCACTGTCATGTGAGGGGAAAATAGGGTACTCAGTGCCTGGCTTGGGGGGGTCTATTGTGAGGACTAAATACAATGATATATTTTTAAGCTTTGAAGACATATCACCCAAAGAGTCCCTGTTCTATGTGATGTTCTGGGTTCTGTATGATGGGTTAATGGTAGATATGCACAGAGTAGAAGATAGTAGAGCTTGAAGGTCAAGAACACAGGCTCTAGTCAGGCCAATGGGTTCAGAGGCCTTCTCTACTACTTAGGAGCTATGGGATCAGCTCTCTTATCTGTTAACTGGAAGTAATACCAGAGAATACCTCGGGGAAGCATTATGGAGAAGAGATGATGCCCACAAGCCAAGAGCCCTCTGTCTGGCACAGAGCACACTCATAGTAGGTACCTGCTATTATTGCTATTGATTGCACTTTTTTTTTTGTCCATTAGCCAGAACTGAAAGAGTGAGTGTATTGCTGTTGAAACTCTTGGAAAACAAAGTCATTTCCAATCCTGTTAGATACATAAACTATATATATATATATATATACTGGATGCAGCAGCACCTGCTGTGGGGGGTTGGGCTGCGCCTGCCCTGGATTCAGATGGGTGTGTTTGCCATCTGCAGAGAAGTCCTAAAACATTTCTTTGTTTTTAAGACAGGAAATTGACTGTGACAAAAATAGTCCCTCTCCAAAAATGATTTGCTTTCAAAACTTTTCATTGATGGCTGTTGGGAGTTAACGATAGTCCCGGAAGCTTCCAGGTTGCATGCTGTGTTAGCTGCTTTCCTCATCGCTACAACAAAATTTGGCTAAAGTGTTAGTACCCAGGTGAGAAAGTTACAGGCTGAAATACATACAAAGCCAAGTTAGATATAAAAAATATCTCCACCAATTTCGGAAAAACAGCTTTCCTAGTTTGCTTTCTATTGATGTATTAAGGACCATGACCAAAAATAACTTGAGAAAGAAAAGGTTTATGTCACTAAAACTGTCACACTTCAGCCCTTGGCTAAGGGAAGCCAAGGCAGGAATTCAAGGAAGAAGCCTGAAGTCATGAACCAAATCAGAGGTGGTAGAGGAACACGGCTTACTGGATCACTCCTCACGGCGGGCTCAGCCTGTTTTCTTATACCCCTCAGGACCACCTGCCCAGGAGTGGCATCACTCACAGTAGGCTGGGTCCTTTCACATCAGGCAGTAGTCAAGAAAATGCCCCCACGAAAACTTGACTACAGGTCCATCTGTGGGAGGCAATTTCTCAGCTGAGGGTATCTCTTGCCAGGATATGTCCAGAATTGTGTCAAGCTGACAAAAACTAGCTAGATATTTTACATTCACTTGAGGTAAACAGCTTGTCAAACATTTTTGAAATGATACTTCTGGTTTTGACAAAGAATAAAATTCATGTGTGTTTCTCTCTTCTAATTACTGCACCTGAGAATAATGAGTCCAAGATCGAGTGGTGAAGGACAGACAGACACGTGGTAAACAGCTGAGGAAAGATCAGTGGTCGCTGAGGTCCTCGCCTTACACCATGTTCTGTGGACTTTTTAGATCAGTTGATTCTAAATTTTAAAAGGACAAATACTAAGAACTATATACCTCTCTGGGCATAGACCCAAATGACTCTATGTCCTATTGTGGACACTTGCTCATTCATATTCATTATTGCTCTATTCATAATAGACAGAAATCGGGAAAGGGCCTAGATGTCCATCACCTGGTAAATGGATAATGAAAATGTGTTATGCTTACACAATTGGATATTATTCAGCTGTTAAGAAAAATAATAGTATCAGATTTGTAAGTAAATGGATGGAGCTAGAAATAATCATCCTGAGTGAGGTAACCCTGACAAATATTGTTTTCTCTTATATGTGGATTAACTCATAATCCTTCAATATTAGTGCTACAATCTGTATAATGGCAGAGGTTAGGTACTTAGTAAGGAACTGGGTTGGAGGAGAGGAGCTCCCAAGAAAGGGAAATAGAATATATTTTTATAGAGAGATGGGGGGAGGGTTGCAATGGGAGGACTAAATGGGAAGGGGGAAGGAAGAGAGGGAGAAAGAAGGGACTATGGGAGGTACAATTAACACTAAGGGCCATTTGAGGGGTCATAAGGAAGCCTACTACTGCCAGAGCTTCCTAAAATATATACATATATACAAGTAATCTAAATAAAGTCACCAAATAATGGGGGAAGAGAATGTCCCGAGTGAAACCTCCAGAGCCAGGAATGGGATCCATTGTGTTGTGTCACTGATCCCCAAACAGCCAAGGTTATTGATTGCTTTCCACAAAAATGATGGTAAGGCCTATTGCTTAAGGCAACACTACTCATCTCATCAAATACATAGAAATTGAGCTGGTGCTTAACTAGAATCTTCACCCCTACTGACTAAGAGTCATGGAATTGGAAGGTATTCTACATTCTGCCAGAGAAGAAAGGTAATTCTGAATCCAGCTACAAACACTATGACCTACAATGGTGACCTTCCTGAGAGATATGCTGGTACAATAGTGGTACAAACCTTGTAGGAGTAACCTACTGCTCTCTGATTGGATTTAAGGCTTACTCTATGAGATGGAATCTGAGATTCAATATGCCATAAGCCTAAGGGGAAAAGAAATACAATTGTTCTGTTAAAGGAACATAGCAATAAACTGATTCTCAATGACATTCTTCTGTACCCATACAACGGTGCCTTACTCAGTCATCATCAGAGATCATCTTGCACTGGATGGGAACTAAAATAGAGTCCCACGATTAGACACTATGCATTGAGTGAAAGACTTTGGAGTCCTCAGTCCTAAATGGAATGTCTTCATTAAGTCCTCCCCTCAGGGCTCAGGGAGCTATGCTGAAAAGGCAGGGAAGAGATTGTATGAGACAGAGGCCACTCCAAGGAAACAGTGTCTCCCAGGCATAACAGGACTGATGTGCATATGAATGCAGTGATTGTGCCAACATGCACAAGGCCTGCACAAGTTCAAGCCAGACAGGGTCCCTCATTCAAATCAGGAAGTGGACATGGGCTTCCACCCTTCACCAAGAAGTTATCTGCAATTGACGCCAGCTTGCTAAGGAAAAATTAGTTTTCTTCAGTGGAGTCTTACTGGATGGGTGTGTGTGTGTGTGTGTGTGTGTGTGTGTGTGTGTGTGTGTGTGTAATATTTTTTGGTGTGAAGGTGTCAGATCCCCTGCAACTGGATCTTCAGACAGTTGTGAGCCACCATGTGGGTGCTGGGAATTGAACCCAGATCCTCTGGAAGAGCAGTCAGTACTCTTAACCACGGAGCCATCTCTCCAGCCCCCCTTACTGGATATATTAACTATACCTCAGGGTAGGCCCTGTGGCCAGGAGTAGTTGGTCAATAAAAATTGAGTTCAATGGTATTTTTATATACTTTTTGTCTAAAATTGCCTAGTCCAGGCATATTTTGATTGTCTTGTCTGTTTGTTGCTTGTATATTTTTGTTTTGTGCTTTCGTGGGATGTTCGTTGGTGTGTGTGTGTGTGTGTGTGTGTGTGTATGTATGTGTGCCTCTATTTCTTGTTTTTTTTCTTGAGGGAGAGTTTGAGACCTGATCCCTTGCAACCACAGTGAAATGATCAGTTCTGCTGTATCATATTCTCCCTGTCAGGACAGAAAGCAATGGAGTCAACTGACCATAGCCCCAAACCTGAAAACATGAACCAAAAGAAAGCCCTCCTTTCTGTGAGTAGAATGCCTCAGGCAATTGTCACAGCAGGGAAAAGCTGACTCACAGACTGCACAGTACCCTGTAGACTTTGAGTTGCCTTGTTTTGGTGAGACAAGAGTCTTACCCTGTAGCTCAAACTGGTCTTGAACTTGCAACAATTCTCCTGCCTTTAAAGCGCTAGGATCACAGGCACCAGCCATCACATCTGGCTGCCTCCATTAGCTTCTAAATGTATTGTGTGAGTCAAGAGCACAAGTGAGACTCAGTGTTGGTTCTAGTTGGGCCAGGCAAGTGCCTAAGGTTTGTAGTTCGCACTTCCTCATCTGTGCGACGAGAAGGCAGCTCAGAGCCAAGGCAAAAGAAGTGTTCACACAAGGGAAGCTGGCACACAGTCAGCCTTCCGAGTGTCGCTGCTGTCAAAGCTCTCCTCACCCCTGTGTTGGTTGTGGTGTGTGGGGTTGGCAGCAGTTCATGGAGTGGCAGCTCTGGAGATACAAGACATCATGAAACAGCTACCATAAAGCACATTGGAACATGTGGTACTTTGAATAAGAATGCCCCCAGAGGTTCATATATTTGAATGCTCAGGATAGGAACACTATCCTGAGTGAGGTAAGCCAGACCCAAAAAGAGGAACATGGGATGTACTCACTCATATTTGGTTTCTAGCCATAAATAAAGGACATTGAGCCTATAATTAGGGTTCTTAGAGAAGCTAAATAAGGAGAACCCAAAGAAAAACATATAGGCATCCTCCTGAACATTAACCTTCATCAGGCGATGAAAGAAGACAGAGACAGAGACCCACATTGGAGCACCGGACTGAAATCTCAAGGTCCAAAGCAGGAGCAGAAAGAGAGCGAACATGAGCAAGGAACGCAGGACTGCGAGGGGTGCACCCACACTGAGACAATGGAGATGCTCTATCGGGAACTCACCAAGGCCAGCTGACCTGGGTCTGAATAAGCCTGGGTTAAAACCGGTCTCACTGAACATAGAGGACAATGAGGACTACTGAGACATCAAGAACAATGGCAATGGGTTTTTGATCCTATTGCATGTATTGGCTTTGTGGGAGCCTAGGCTGTTTGGATGCTCACCTTACGAGACCTGGACAGAGGAGGGTTTTCCTTGGACTTCCCACGGGACGGGAGGGAGGGAAGGGGACATGATTGGGGGAGGGGGAGGGAAAGGGGAGGCGGAGGTGGGGAAGAGACAGAAATATTTAATAAATAAATTTAAAAAAAAAGAAAAAAAAATAAGAATGCCCCCAGAGGTTCATATATTTGAATGCTTAGTTATGGGGGGGGGGGAGTGTGACACTATTAGGAGGTGTGGCCTTGTTGAAGTAGATATGGCCTTGTTGGAGAAAGTGGGCTTTGGGATTTCAAATGCTCAAGCCAAGCCCAGGGTCTCTCTCTTCCTGCTGCCTACATATCTGGCTGTAGAACTCTCAGCTGCCTCTCCAGCACCATGTCTGCCTGCATGCCATCATACTTCCCACCATGCTTCCAGCCATGCTGATAGCAGACTAAACCTCTGAAAGCAAGCAAGCCCCAATTAAATGCTTTCTTTCATAAGAGTTGCTGTGGTAATGGCTTCTCTTCACAGCAATAGAACATCAACTAAGAGAGGACACAAATATTACTGGGCCAGAAGCCAGAGCGGTGGGGCTCTAGCACCCTTTGTAACAGGAGTTGGCTTAGTTTATTATAGAAACATTTAAAAAGCAGTGAAGGTGTGTTGACTAACTCCAGATTGTCCTGGATATTACTAGAAAGATGATCTCTGCCCTCTGGGTCCCTAGAGGGAAACAGACAAAGGTCTTGTTCCTTCTAACCACAATAGTCTAGAAGGAATCCACAGGTTCTCATCTTCTATGGAACAAAAGCAGAACTTCTTTTCCAAAGTAACAAAGCCTTAGACTCAAGTTTTGAATTTAAGATAACTTTAATATATTAAATATATAGGTTTAGCTTAGCAGTCTGTATAATAAAATGTCTCTCTGTACTTAGTTCATTTAAAGTCAAAAAATTCAAAGAAAACACAATAGTATACATAATCCAGACTGTGTATTTTCCATCTTTATGTGACTTTTTCTTACTCTATTACATTTTAATATTTATTCTATTGTCTTTAATCCTTTCATCTATGACTTTCTGTATACTTTCTTCTCTCTCATAAGCCCATGTACATTTATTCAACACTGTGACCCATTCAGAGATCTTTTGCTGTTGTTGTCTGAATCTGTCTTATTGTGTATCTGTAATCATTTTCTGACCAGGAAAGCTTTTTTAAAAATGCTAAACTGGCATTGCTAGGACCAACTCTGTGGCCCTGCCTGTTAGCTCTGCCCCATCCATCAAGGCAGAGATATATTGACTGCCAGCTCTGCAAACCATGCTCACCACCCAAGTTCCAGAAATACAGTAGGTATGTTTCCATTAAGCAACTTGAAGCACTCTGTTCACAAACTCCATGGAAGTGCTCAGTAACAGGATCTCCCAAAGGGGCCAGAGTTGTTCATGCTACCAGCACAAACCAGGAAGCTGGCTCTTAAAGAAGCTGTATTGTGCCTGCACTATGGGACAGTTCATGAGCCAGTCAAGGTACTGGATATTTAAACACATCCACACAGAGACAGAAACAGAGATGTGGGTCATCCTTGAATTCCCCAAGAATGCTCCCATTATTGTGTTCCAGGGCAGCTTATATAGGGATCCTTAACTGCTAGCCACGCCCCAGCCAAACCCACCAGAAATCATCCCCCTGCCATCAGGAACTCCTGAGGGTCTCATGCTCAGAGCAGCTGCAAACACAGGAAAACAAGCTGCTTTGCTCAGAGCAGCTGCAAGCATAACAAGTTGTTTATATGAAATTCAGGGTCTGGGGGTCCACAGCTCTTAGCAAAGCTGTGCCTCTGCTCACTGCCAGCAAACAGAACCTATCTGAAAATAATGTAGCTACCAAGAAGGTGTACTTGGCTCCCATTTTTGTGGGTCTAGGAGCCCTCTTTTTTTTTTTTTAACAAGAGCTTTTTTTAGGACTTATGTGAATCCATGCCAGACAGTAGATACCATTTGTAGGTGGAGACTGCTTATTTATTTCCCTGCTTCCCAGACCTGAATAATCACACAGAAACTATATTAGTTACAACACTGTTTGGCCAATAGTTCAGGCATATTCCTAGCTAGCTCTTACATCTTAAACTAAAACATTTCTATTAATCACTGTATCACCATGAGGCTATGGCCTATTATTAAGTTTCCAGAATCTTTCCCCTTCGGCAGCTACATGGCATCTCTCTGACTACACCTTCTTTCTCCCGTATTCAGTTTAGTTTTCCCACCTAGCTCTATTCTGCCCTGCCATAGGCCAAAGCAGGTTCTTTATTAACCAATGGTAATAAAACATATTCATAGCATACAGAGGGGAATCCTACATCACCAATCCACCCTCCCACTGAGTGATATCCTCCAATATCATCCTTATCACTAACAAAAGATGTTTTTGGAAACATCTCCTGGATCTTCCAACTTATTTCTCATTAAGTTTGAAACTTGTTTAGGACAGAAGAAGTTTGTTTTTAGGTCCCCCAGGGAGTTGAAGACTTAAGACATCATTTACCACTAGATGGAATTCCTTAGGCAAGTTCCTAGGACAAGACATGGTTGATGCCAATACCTATCCCCTCCTATGACAACTTGGTACCTTCTCCAGCACTGATTCAGTGAATGAATCGGTAATTCTTCTGCAGAGGGGTTGGGTGAGAGTGGGTCATTAGAAACCAGAAAAAACTACAGATGAGGGGGAAACATTTTATTCAGGCTTGGAAAACTGAGACAGAATCTGACCTTGTTTTCTTACCTGTAAAATATGAAGTTATCCCCCTTGCCTCCTTCAAGGGGTCCTTGGGAGTATTATACCATACCTGCATTTTAGGGACACCTTAGAAACCATAAACTGCCCTATAAATTATTATATAATGCCCAGTTTCCAGCACAAAAAAACTATCATTAGCAGAAGAGGTGTGGTGGTTTGAATGTAATTGGCCCCCATAATCTCATAGGGAGTGGCACTATCAGGGGGTGTGGCTTTGTTGGAGTGAGTATGGCCTTGTTCGAGGAAATGTGTCACTGTGGTGTGGGCTTTGAGATTTCCTTGGCTCAGGATACCACGCAGTGTGTCAGTCAACTTCCTGTTGCCCACAAGGTGTAGGACTCTCTGCTACTACTCCAGGACCACATCTACACGAATGCTGTCATGTCCCCTGTCATGATGATAATGGACTGAACCTCTGAAACTGTAAGCAAGCCACCCCAATTAAATGTTTTCCCTTATAAGAGTTGTCATGGTCATGGTGTCTCTTCATAGCAACAGAAACCTGAACTAAGATAGGAGGTGAAAGTGTTAGGTTGATGAATTATTTTAATCTTTTTTTTTTTGAATTTTTGAGACAGGGTTTCTCTGAAGTTTTTGGTACCTGTCCTGGAAGTAGCGCTTGTAGACCAGGCTGGCCTCAAACTCACAGAGATCCGCCTGCCTCTGCCTCCCGAGTGCTGGGATTAAAGGCGTGCGCCACCACCGCCCGGCTATTTTAATCTTTTCAATATCAGAAGGAACTCCCCCATCATTAATGTTCACTGTGCCCAATTTAGAAATGATTATCACTAATGTCCACAGTCCTCGATTCATCTACCATGTCACTTGTCTCTTCTTAAAAACATGGACAACACGGAAAATCACTTACTTTTGGGCTCCACTGAAAAGCTAAATTTCAGAAAGAATAATAGCAAAACCGGCCTCCCTGTTTATGTGCCATTCCTTGTTAGAATTTTTCAGACTGTAAATATCTACATGCAAGCATCATATTTAGGAAGCAAATAGATTCTGGTGGCTTGGAAATGTCTTTCTTCTCCCCATTTGTATGGAGAGGGGGCCAGTAGAAGATGTACTGGCAATCAGATTCCTCTTGTAACAAGACAATGAAGCACTTTTGATGGGAAGGTATATTTAAACACTCATGAAGGCAGCAGCTGGCTTCTTTCGCTCTTGCTCTAATTAAGGGCTGTTTTCTCTGCAAAGAATGCTCAAATCACACCTCAATCCCCCCTGTGTCAAAAGCCTGTCTGGAAGACAGCTTCTCTTTATCCAAGAAGAAACAGTACGCTTGTTTTTCTGCCTGTAGATGATAACTGCTTCAGAGAAAAGCTGCAGGCTTTGAGTAGCAAACTTATTTTATCCCTAGCATGTAGGTGAAGGCAGTATCTTCTAGGGACTGGAGAGAATGGTGCCAGGTGAGGCAAGGATTGTTATGGGCAGGCGCTGTCAGCAAGCAAAGGGTCAGTGGGAAAGGAGAGAAAGAATGCATTAAGGCTACAAGGTTGAACTTCAGCATCTCGGGAAGACAGGGGCCCAGGAAATAAGCCACTGGCAGACAGTTTAATGATTTCAAAATGATAATTGCCCCTGTGTGGAAGTCACCCCACAGGGCAGGCTGTAAACTACACCCACAGCCATATGCTCGTGTTTCCACTGCAAGCCAGGCTTCAGGTGAAAAGGGGGAGGGCTTTGGAGTACAGCCATCGATCCTAGCACAGTGTCCAGACTTTCGGGTGCCGCGGCGAAGGACCACGGCTCAGAGGGAACCCAGCTCTTCACTTGAGCTGGTGTAATTCCTCTTTCTGGATGTAAGACTCCCCATTATAATCAGGAAGCCGTGTTCAGCATGGTGGTGGGTATTGCAAGAGTCACATTCCCAGCCCCCAGCACCTGGAGGATGGTCTGTAGTTTACAAAGTGCTTATTCACGTATAGTGTAATTTTTTTACCCCCCAATAATCCCAGGGAGCTAAAAAAAAAGCAGAAATTATTTTTTTAAGAAAAAAATAAAATTTCATTATAATAACAGCTACTCAGGCAATGTATGGTGGCTCACAGCTGTAATCCCAGAATCCTGGAAGCTCAGACCAGAGGGTCAGGCATTCCTGGCCCGCTTGGTTTATACAGTGAGTTCTAGGACTGTGTGGACTACATAGCAAGACTTCGTCTGTCCTGGATGGCTCTATACAACTTGACAAAAGCTAGAGTCCTCTGAAAGGAGGAAACCTCAACTGAGAAAATGCCCCCAGAAGGTTGGACTGTAAGGCATTTTCTTAATTAGTGATGGATAGCAGAGGGCACAGCTGTTGTGGCTTCCGGCTGCTGTTTTTCAAATGGACACTAAAGGGCCGGTGAGATGGCTCAACAGGCTGAGGTGCTTGTGGCACAAGCCTGGTGACCTGAGTTTGAAGAGTAGAATCCGTGTAAAGGCAGACGGGGAGACCTGAAAGAAAAGTATTGGCCCACGATTCCCAAGACCAAGTTCTCGGCACAAAGGAGATTTATTTGCCCCAGAGGGATAGAAGGCAGGGAATAAGAGACAAACTAGGAGACAGAGGATGAGGGAGAAGGGGAAGGGAACAAGAAGAGGGAGCAGGGATACATGTCCCAGGTGGGGACAAAGGCCTGCCTCTTGATAGAGGGGAGACAGATGTAGCCTATAGGCAAACGGCAGTTTATAGAAGTAAAGTGGTAAATCCCATGTTAGGATGAGGTGTTTCATTTTAATTAGGAATGTTAGTTAGGTGAGCCAAAGGGGGCTTTTGATTGCTAGACCTCGGTACTCAGCCTCAGGAGGGAGAAGGGGCCTTGGGGAAATAGACCTTGTTGGCTAGCTTTAAGAATGTAATACATCAGTGTTTAGCAAGGCAGAGAGAATGGGGGAGAAAGGCAAGGCCTGCCAGAGTCATGCTCCCCATGCTTGAGCTGGTCAGAGTCGCTTTAAGAACAGATGGCATGAAGTTATCCCCCGACCTGCACATACATGCATGCATGCACACACACAAGATTTTATATATGTGTGTATGTATGTATACATTTTATTTATTATATATTAATTATATATAATATTGTGAAAGTTTGAGGGAAAATGGCCTCTAAAGGGAGTGGCACGAATGGGAGGTGTGGCCTTGTTGGAGTAGGTGTGGTCTTGTTGAAGGAAGTGTGTCACTGTGGAGGTGGGCTTCGAGGTCTCATATATGTTCAAGCCATGGCCAGTAAATCAGTCTACTTCCTGTTGCCTGTATACCAAATGTAGCAAGTCCTTCTTCAGCACCATGTCTGCCTCCATGCCGCCATCCTCCCTGCCATGATGATAATGGACTAAATCTCTGAAACTGTGAGCTGCCACCTCCATTAAATGTTTTCCTTTTTATGAGTTGCTGTGGTCATAGTGTCTCTTCAAAAGCAATTGAAACCCTAAGACAAATGTGTGTGTGTGTGTGCGTGCACGTGTGTGTGTGCACATGCATGTGTACATATATATGTATAAATTTTTAAAAGAACACTAAAGGGAGAGGATGGAGACTGGGAGGTCAAGTAGGGATTTGCGTGTAGTGCTGCTTGGGCTGGGCGTGGCAGTGTGGGATCAGTCTGAATGTATTTTGGTTACTGAGTCACGCTGTACATTGGCATGGTTGTTAAAGCAACCACAACCTGGTGGAAAGAAAGCTATTTTCTTCATACAGGAATGGAGCTGGGAACCTGCGACTGTGATGTAAGACACTGACAGAACGGAGAGTTTATAAAGATTCTCTTCAGACCCAAGGTGACAGGCAGCAGAAAACAACACAGTTCTTAGTTTGGGGTTTTTGTTTTGTTTTGTTTTACCATTGTATCTATATGCAATCTTTTTTTTTCAGAATTTTATTAGAAGATTTAAGTTAACATAATGAGAACTAATGAAAGATGAAAGTATTAAAATAAAAATAGAAGAGAAACTTAATGTAATAGATAAATGTATAGAAATGTACAGAAACAGATTGTCATCGTATTTCAGTAGCATTATTAACAAGAAGAAAAATGCATCTAGAAGTAAACTTGACCAGGAATTTTAACAAAGCAGTCAAGAATTTAAAATCTCTCATAAGTTATTAGACGCAAACCCAATCAGCCATGAATCTTTAAGTTTTGAATAAATATAGGTAATAGTTATTGGGTTTTAGTCTGAGGGCAGTGTTTTGTTGGAAGGAATTTTCACCTCAGGGGCCCCTTCTGGTTTTCTGGAATCTTCCCTTTTTCACTTTCACCTAGACTCACATGAAAGCCAAGATCCACACGGAAGAGAGAACTGTCAGTGTTTGTGGGCAGGCCTCCATTAGTATAATAGTTTCTAGTTCACTCGCTTTCCTATAAATTGTATGCTTTTATTTCTCCTTACACCTGAACAAAATTCTATTGGATATACGGCCATACTTTCATCGTCCGCTCATCTACTGATAGACAACTAGACTATTTCCTTTTGCTGGCTGTTGAGGATACAGCGGTGAAGAACGTGATGAGCAGGTATTGGCCTCGGCTGCAGGATATCGATCGAGTCGTCTGAGTATATGCCCAGGAGTGGTACAGCGGTACCATGTGACAGATCTACTTAACAGCTTTTTGAGGAACCTAAACACTGATTTCCATAAGTGGCTGCACCAGCTTGCACTCCCACCAGTAGTGAATAAGTGTTCCTCTTTTCAAAACCCTCTCCAGCATTTGCTATAATTGTTTAGATTCTTTAACTTATTAAACTGAATGAATTCATTCATATAGAGCAAGTCTCACCGGCAAAGCTGCATCACTGGCGTGGTTGGACAAGTAGAGCCCGCAGACAGAGAACAGTACTATAGGGACTGTTGCTGACCTCCATCTTAACCCATTGAGAAGTGTAAACAAAAGGAGAAAAGGAGGTAAGACAGCCTGAGCCTCTCCTGGTCCCTGAGGCTGAAGCACTGAATGCAGGAGAATCCGCAGGCGGGGCGGCTCTTTCCACAGACTGTGTCTACTCTTTCTTGTTTGTTTGTTTTTGTTTTGTTTTTAGAGACAGGATCTCTCTGTAGTTTTTGAAGCCTGTCCTGGAACTCACTCTGTAGATAAGGCTGGCTTTGAACTTACAGAGAGTCGCCTGCCTCTGCCTTCTGAGTGCTGGTATACTCCACCAGCACATTAAAGGTGTATGCCACCCATGCCTGGCTATGCCAACCCGTGCCTGGCTATACCATCCGTGCCTGGCTAGGCCACCACTGCCTGGCAGACGATTGTTCTTTTTCATCAGCTCTTTTATGTGTGGAAACAACTACAAGACAAGCGCTGGGCGCTCCTGTAAGGAATTTTCTTGATCAGATTATTCAAAGTGGGAAGAGCCACCCTAGTGTGGGCTGCACCTTCCTGTGGCAGCTGAGGAAGGAGGTGGAAGAAGAAGGGGTTTTAGCCCATCTTTCTGTCTCCTTACCTGGTTGATGAACTCTCCCTGGCAGGCTCACTAAATGTGTTGCTTCTACTGCTACATTCCTTTGTCCAATGTTTACAACCTAACTTTGAGCTGCAGTGTGGACTGAAGACCAGTGGCTTTCCAGGAACCTTCTAGGCCTTCAGCACTGGATTTGACTGCTGAGACATTGAGCCCTATGGAAAAACAACTATGGGATTCTGGGCCTCTCCATTGTGAGACAGTCATTGTTTGGCTACCTGGACCATATCGTGTAAGCTGAGCTAAGGACTCCTCTTTCAGGAGATATTCATTCTATCGGTTCTGCTCCCTTAGAAGAACCTGACTGATACAGACTGCTTCTCTAGATGCTAATTCAAGGAACAAAGCAACCAAGTGGATTGAATTCTCATTCTTCTCACACAAGAGAAATATGAGGTGTCCAGGATGAAGAAAGCTGTCTTTGGCTTGGTGGCTCTGCTCCTCTGTGTATAGCGTGAGTGTTTTGCTGCTCAAATGGATTGGCTCCTGATTTGATATCTTATCATGGGCATGTGGGCCAGAGCTAAGCATCAGCCATGTTCCCTGACTGCCTCCTATGTGCCAACTCTGCGGTTTGCTTCATTCACCTTTGTCTGCACAGCCGTTAATTCAGCCCAACACAGGTCTTTACAACCGGGCCGCCATTGTTACTGCTTAGGATTGAGTGATGATGACCTTGCTCTCTGCTCAGTGGCAGCCTAAAAATCTCACAGTAAGCGCATGTTCCCCTCAGTCAGGCTGACTATTCAAAGTGGACTCTGATACTGGATCATGTTCTTTTTAATTGTCTTTTAAAACATTGGTCTCACTATGTAGCCCAGGCTGGCTCTGAACTGTCAATCATCTTCCTTTACCTGTGGATTGTTGGAATTACAGTATGTACCACCGCCCCTGGATCTGGTACTGAATTATGTTGCAAGGAATCTGGGCTTACTTACATTTATATCCTCTTGATTTTCTGGTTTTTTTTCTTTTCTTCTTTCCTTTCTTCCTTTCTTTCTTTATTTCTTTCTTTCTAAAAAGGGTTTCTTCATGTTGTAGTCCCGGCTGCCCCAGGACTCCCTCTGTAGACCAGGCTAGGCTCCAACTCACAGAGCTCTGCCTGCCTCTGCCTCCCTAGTGCTTGCATTAAAGGCGTGCACCACCATGCCTGGCTGATTTTCTGCTTTTAGATTGAGCAGCCTGCATTGGACTTCCAGTTGCGAAGGCAGATGACAAAAGCATCCTGTGAGAAACCCTCCACAGACAACTAAGTGTCTAAGTGTGTTCCTTTCAAAATATCCACAGACAGGGGAGGCATGCTAATTAAATGGAATCCCTATTTCTGGACATTCTAGACAGTAAGTGGCCAAAAAGGAAGAAAAATACACTACATTATTATTATTTGCAAGAATTAAAGCTGGGTGTGGAATTTCTGGGAGTCCAGGGTCGGCCTGGACCACATAGTGAGTCTCACAAAGACCAAGCTTCCATAATAATAATAGTATTATTTCTAAAGAATTATTAGAAACAATAGAGAGCCACCAGTAGAAACCGTTTTCTGTCATCTTCTGTGAGCAGAACCTCAGGGGTCAACTTTCTCACTACCAACCAATGAAGAGGCATTTAGTATTATACGGAACATCGTGAACACCCCACAGTGAGATCAGAAGGGAGGCTTGGGAGCCTCGTGTCCAAGACTTAAAATGGAGGCCTAAACCTGTGCTTCGTTATCCTTCTGTCACTCAGAAAGGAGTCGGCTAATACACACCAAAGACACACTGCTGCAAGAGCTGCGGGTTTCTGTCAAGTTTCCCACATTTAAAGAAGTTAAACAGGGTCACAGAAGGCCATTCTCACCCATTTGTATAATATACTTTGAGCATGTCTCCCTAGACCCCATTACTCTCTCTCACTCTGTGTGTGTGTCTGTGCTCATGTGCATGAATGTATATGGGTGAATGCACATCGGATGTAGAAGTCAATGTTAGGTGTCTTCTTCAATTGCTTCTTCACCTTATTTTTTGAGACAGGGTATCAAATAAACTTGAAGCTCACCAATTTGGATAAAATGACTAGCCAAAAACTTCCAGGGATCTTCCTGTCTTCACTTTCCTAATGCTGAGATTACACACACACACACACACACACACACACACACACACACACACAAAGCACACGCGTGTGCACGCGCACTGTTGTGGACCATTAGCTTAAAATGTGTTACTTTTGTCTATGCTGTGAAACATTTGTTTAATGATGCAAAGATATGTCACATTCTTTTATGTTGCATTTGTTTGATTCTGTGAAGCTGTGTTACCTTGCCTTCCTAAAACACCTGATTGGTCTAATAAAGAGCTGAATAGCCAATAGCTAGGCAGGAGAGAAAAAGAGGCAGGGATGCCAGGAAGAGAATAAATAGGATGAGAAATCTAAGCTTGAGAGAGAAAAAGTAAGAGGTGAGAAAAGGAGAGGAGGAGGATGTCAGGGGCCAGCCACCCAGTCACACAGCCAGCCACAGAGTAAGAAGGAAAGAAAGATACATAAACTAAAGAAAGGAAAAAAGCCCACAGGCAAAATGTAATTAAAGAGAAATAGAATAATTTAAGTTAGGAAAGCTGGCTAGAAATAAACCAAACTTGGGCTGTACATTCATAGTAAGAATAAGTTTCCATGTATTTATTTGGGAACTGGGTAGTGGGCCTTCAAAGAGTTAAAAAAATCAACTACAGCACACACCTCACATGGCACTTTTACTCCCGTGCTGGGAATTGAACTTAAGTTGTCACTTGTACAGCCGCCACTTTACCCATCCAGCCTCCTTCCCAGACTCCACGTGGGGTCTTTGTCCCCCCTCGCATTACTGCTCCTATGAAACTCTGCACAGATTAGTGTAACATTTTAATAAGGAAAGAGCCTACGCGTTTGTCTGAGGGAGCTATGATCGTGAATGCCCTCAAAGCTTAGAGAAGTCCCGAATAGCTGATTGAGGTCAGGGAAGGCTGGATTTGGAGCAATGATGCTGTGTCAGAAAAATGTGCCCAAAGCTTTTGAAGGATACACAACAGATCCAACGTGGGAGTGTGGCTGGAAGAGGCAGGCATGGTTGCTTGAGTTCATCCCAAAGAAGATTAGAATAATTTTTCCTTCGAGTTCAAAATATCTCCCTCACAGCTTTCAGTACATGGATCTTTATAAGTGTGTCTAAATGTAAGAAGATTGCTTCCTAGTGCCCCCTCTACATTGCCATGGAAACAGCACGGTGCTCATATGTCAGGTGTGAGCATGCACATGCACACACACACAGCATGCTAATAGATTCTCAAGGAAGTGTCTTTTATGTTTTCTCCTCCTGGCAGCTCTTTATACTTCTAAAATGTATACACTTGAAATTAATTGATAATTCTTATCGTCTAACTGTTATCTATAATCTCTCTTTTATTTTGACTCTAGAAGTCACTGACTGGAGACTTCTCTTCAGCATAGCCATTCTGAATGCAAAATCATCTGTTGTCACTCCCTTGGGTGATTCCAGTTCTCCTATTCCTTAAAGAAGCAGACTGGAGTTCCCAATTCCTACAGCTCAGTTTAAAAAGGAACCAGAGGCTAGGGGTGTTAGCTCAAAGGAAGAACTTGCCAGCATGCATCAGGCCTTGGATTCTATACCCAGCCCTGCCAAAGTAAACAAATAAATCCCGTTTTAGATTCCACTTGATTTCTTTGGTAGACACAGCAATACTGTTTGTATACTTCATGCCCTTATATTCTTAATCTGAAATACTGTTCTAAATGGAGAAGAGGGCAGTTTCTTGGGAGAGTGTTGATGAACCTCAAGCTCATGAATCTATGTAAATTTGAGAGGAGACTAAGAGAAACACAGTTCAATCACTGGTTTCAGTGAGTAATTCCTGGACACCTACCATTTGACCATGGCCCTTGAGAACTGATTTCCCCTATGTGGTGAAGGTTGTGATTGCGGAGAAAGTGCTTCGAAGCCTAAGAGTCAGGAAGCCAGCTTAGGAATTCACCACCACCAGCTGGGAGTTTTTCCTTCACTTGAATTGATGGGGTGTAAACTCTAATCTGTGAGATATGAGCACCTTGGACCAGATGGTCTCCCTGTTCCCTTCAGTCCCAAGATGCCATGGCTGTACTCCTGCTTCATCACCAGGTTCAGCGGAAGTGGGCAGTGGGATTAGGTCGCCTTAGTTAAGTACCATCCTTCCAAGTAGTGACTCGGCCACATCACTGGGTGTGGTCTGCCACCCTAGCACAGTCGTCACCCCTGTGCCATCAGTCTACCAAATGCCTTGGCACTCAAGGGCCACACCATGTTTATAGTGGCATATTATTTGTGTTTTAATAAATAAAGTTCGCCTGAAGATCGCAGGGCAAAGCAGCCACACTAGTCAACCATATAGGTCGGGGCACACACCTTTAATCCCAAGAGTCAGGAGACAGAGGCAGAAGGATCTTTGTGAGTTCAAGGCTACCCTGGGCTGCATAAGCTCGATCCAGAAACAGATCCGGGTGATAGTGGTTCACATCTTTAACTCCAGTATTTGGGAGTCACACACTTTTAATCCCAGCACCAGAGAGGTGGAGACAGGAGCCATATGGCTGGGTGGAGAGAGGACTATAAAGGGGAAGAGACAGGAATTCAGTGGAGTGTGGAGTCTGAGGATTTGTGGAGACAGGCTTCGTCCTTTTGGTCTGAAGATTTAGTAGAGGTAAAAGGTCTCTCTAGCGGCTGACTGCCTTGTTCTTCTGATCTTTGGCTTGAATGCCAATATCTGTCTCTGGGCTTTTATTATTCATGCTACACATATACAGATCTGCCTTCTTTACTTATGTCCTTTGTCACTCTTAGGCTGAGACCAGCCAACTTGATATGTTCCTTGATGGCAAATTATCCAGGGGCTATATCTGCCGAACGCAGGACTGTATGCAACTTAGCTCAGGCTGGCCTTGAACTTTGGACTTTCTTGCCCCAGCTTCACCACTCATAGGTATTAGACCCCCACACTCAGCTTTCAAGGTAACATCATTAAATTGTAAAGTTAAATTTTTGGAGCTACCAGCCAGCCTGCCTGTTCCCTACCACTACCCTTCCTGTCCTTTGCTTCTTCCTCAAGGGCAGTCCCTGGAAGTCAGCAGCTCAGGACAGGCTCCATCTGAGCTGATGATGGCCTGGAATGCTGCTACCACCAGGCAGATCTTCCCTTCACCCCATTCCTCCCCTGACTCAGTCCTCTGCAACTTGCTGTCCTCATATCTTACCAGAAAGCATACACGTCTTGGGATTGTCTGTCTATCTCCCCCAGTGGATCACAAATTCCATGAGGTCATCATGCCCCAGCACATCCAGGGCCCAGCATGCATCAGGGGCTCAGGGAATTTCTATTAAACTAATGAACAAAAGCACGGTCCTGACCCAAACACGAGGCAAGAGTGAGAACCGCACTACCACTCCCCTGCTGGGGGGGAGAGCATTTTCTTGGATTATGCTTTACTTTTTGAGATTGCTTCTCCTATGTAGCTCAAGCTAACCTTAGATTCAAGGCCATCCCCCTGCCTCAGCTTCTCAAGGGTTCATCACTTAAAACTTCTCTCCCGTGGCTACTTACAACGCTCATGTGGCTTAAGTTTGCTGTTGAAAGCTAATATACAAAGAGATGGGCTCCTCTTTGGCATTTTCAGGCGTACACATCATTACCTCATTTGCATTCATTCCCTCCCTCGTTGCTTCTCTCATTTCCCTCCCCACACCCCTGATGCTGGCCCCTTTCCTTTCTCTACATTGCTCTCCTTTAGCTTTGTCACATGTGCTTCATTGCACTCTCTTTTCTCCTCCAAGCCCCAAAGATTATTTTCTCCCCTCTCACGGTCTTCTCTTTGTGCACATTATGAAGCTATATGATATTTGTCTTTTGCATCTGCCTTGTGCCACTAAGTATAATGATCTTCAGGTTTATCAATTTTCCCCAAAACAGCATGATTCTGTTTTTTTTAACGGGTAGAGACTTCCCTTGTGTACACGTGCTTCATTTTCCTTGTCCATCATTCTGTAGATGGACATGTAGCTTGTTTCTGTTTCTTGGCCTTTGTGAACAGTGCAGCAGTAGACCTGGATGTGCAAGTGTCTCTGTGGCGTGTTGACTTAGAGTGGGAATCTCCCTAGGAAGGGTTTGACTGAGTCATATGGCCATTCAATTTTAGTTCCATGTGTGCTGTGGAATATGTCTTTATACCATGTGATGATGTGTCACTGTGATTGGTGTAATAAAAAGCTAAATGGTCAATAGCTAGGCAGAAGGTGTAGGGCAGGAACTCTGGACAGAAAGAGCTTCTGGGAAGAAGAAAAGAGGGAGTTACCAGCTGGACACAGGGGGCAAGACACGCAGGAGAAGAGGTAAAAGCCACGAGTCATGTAGATGAAGAAAAATGGGTTGAGTTATAAGAGCTACTGAGACAAGCCTAAGCTACAGGCATTTTATATTATGAGTAGAATATAATTATATATTATAAAATATTATGAATCTATATTTTATAATTAGTAATAAGTCTACATATCATTTTTTGTGAGCTGGCAGCCCAAAGAAAAATTGACTACACATGTGACTTTTGAAGGAAAAACCCATGTTCCTAAATGACTAACTTGACTACAATTGTTTGTTCGCAGTAGGGCTCTGACTCACTATGAATCTTTCTTTACCTCAATTTACGTCATTTTGCTTTGCACACCAGTGACAGTGTCCTTAGATTATGAAGCCCAATACAAACTTTAGGTTGAGATAGCAAAATTTATACTCACCCCTGTCTCATAGTGAGAGAATTTTCTGTTTCATCTTTGGCAGAACAAAAGCCAAACTCATTTTTTTTTTTTGCCAGTGTTATGGTCCATTTCTTATGCCATAATAAAAATCCTACAGAATTGGTTATTTATCATGAGTAACAGTCTATTTATCTCGCAGCTCTGGAAGCTGAGTGAAAAGATTCCGTACCTCAAAAGCCCCTCTGCTGACGCAGTAATCCAAATCAGACGAAACCAAACCGAATTAGAAAACATCCAGGTTTAATGGATACCAATGCTCCAGGATGGCTTTCTAGCCCCCTAGAAAGGAGCTGGGGAAGGAAGCCTGGAAAAACAGTGTTTGTTCTCTGGGGGGCAGTTTAAATGCCCCGTGGGAGAGTTCTTGAGCATCTCTGGGGAGGGGTCATCTTTTGGCAGGCTTTCTCAGGGGTGGAGTCTGAACTGAGGCAACTCCAAGGGAGTGGAACTTGGGATGGAACTTCCACCGGAACTTTCCAGACTCTTTGGATATATGGATGCCAGGGGCTGGGGTGTGGCTTCCATCCAAACATGGGGCAGTCTGAAAACATGGCATCCGTCTCTGGGCAGGATGCGGTGAAGGCCTTGTGCTGCCTTATAACAAGGTGGATAGAATCATGTGGTAAGTCAGCTCCAGCCACCAGAGAGTTCCCCCTTATAACAAGGCCACTCCTGAGATGACCCTTCAAGAGTCCTTGAATGGATCCATGCGCTCATGAAGACAGAGACCTCATGACCCCATCATTCCCTAAAGACCCCTCCTTCCAACACTGTCATCATCACGGTTCAAACCACATCCAAACCACAGCTGCTGGGCAAGTCACTGCCTTTCTGGGCCTCAGTTTCTCCCTCTGTAGATAGTTTTAGTCCCTTTGTCTACTCTACTACTTAGTAGACACTACCATTTAACTTTTTTTTTGACATAAGTAACACCCAAATCCTTTACATACAAAAAAGTATAAAAAACTATGTGTTAGACAATTAATGTAACCATAATTTCTTGGATCTTGTGATATTTATTATTTTATTAGCTTTTAAAATTGGCTATATTCTCTAATTTCATGTTGATAGCTTTAAAAAATTATCCCAATGTGAGCTTTTAAAAAGATGATTTACTTAGAAAGGACAAATTTGGGGAAACATAATAAAGGTGGTAAGCATTTTTGCTGCCTGGATTGCCGCTGGGAGGTTTTGAGTGTCCCTGCTTGTTCTGTAAGTCTTCCCTTGGGGGTAGACAGGGTCTGAGCAGGTTAACCTCGAGTGTTTGAATAGTGGACCCAACTTTAAAATACACTTTCTGTCCTGACTTTACTACCATGCCAAAGTACTACCATATCTTAGCTTTATCTATTGTGAAATGAAAACTATACAGGGCACTATGTGTCTTGAATTTGGCAAAGGATGTTGAAACTCGTGACTGTCACCTTGCAAGTTCACACCCTGCCTGACCTCTGCTCACCAGAGGTTTGTGACACTTCTCTTGTGGGGCCCCAGGAAGGTGTCTAGGGCCAGGCACTAACTTGTGTTCTGTGCCAGAGTTGGTGTTACCTTCTGGAACTGCCAAAGGACCAAGTCCATACTGCCCTATTCTACGGCCAATGAGGAGAACGGAGATGAATGTGCCAAGCGTGTCTCTGTGTGACTGTACATATTACCGTCAACTGTCTTTCTTTTCGTATTATCTTTGGTGTTAAGTTTTTAACATCTGTATAATATGTTCATGTATAAAATACTGACTTCTGCTTGGAAACAGGGAGCTGAAGGACAACCCTGTGGTTTCCAGGTCTTCTGTGACCTCCTTTTGTCAGTCAATGATTAACTGACTTTGGTTAGCAGAGATAATGCAAAGCTCTGGAAATTTACCCGGCTTTTGGTGGTAGGACTCCAGCCTTGATTGAGGGCATACATCCCGCATGTCTACATGAATAAATGGGGCTTCTATATCCACTGTTGCATTAAGCCCTCTTGAGAGCTATACGATATTGGAAGCATTAAAATAGCAAAAAGCCATACTCTCGGAGAGCATTAGTCATTGGATCAAGATTCCTAGAAATCAACGAGCCAAGTTTGGGTTTGAACTAAGCCCAAAGTTCATGGTCTTTTAACATTATTTTACTGGTTCTCAAACTGCAAAGCAGTTTTCAACTTCAATGTAGAGTACACTTTTTGCTGTCAGAAGAAAGCCATTTGGGGGTGGCATTTTAATATTTGTTTTTAAAGATAGGGCCTTGTTTTGCAGTCCAGATTAGATTTGAATTCATAATCCTCCTGTCTCAACCTCCTGAGTGCTAGGGTTGTAGGCTTGTTTCACCATGCCCAGTGGGAACTGGTTACTAGCTAGCAAAGAAACCCTGGACGACTTCAGAGCATGGGGTTGCTTTGGTTGAGTTCTCAGTTGAGTGGAACTTGGACCCAGGACCATCTTCTGAGTTTGTAGAGCCCTAAGGGATGTGAGGGACCAAGCTGTGAGGTCAGATCATGGCCCCAAGTTCCTTGGCATCATTTATCATGGATTCTTTGGCCATCTATAGGAATCAACCACACTGACTGGATGGGAAGGACAGAAACAAATGAATCATTTGTCCTGCAGGTCTGTACCGGGTAAGTGACCTGGTGTACAGTGATGTGCGGGCCAGTGTTTTATCCCTATATGTCACATCTGCTTTCCTAGACTAAAGTCTACTGTGAAGGATGAAGAAAGGTCAGCGACAGAATGTTCAGACTTCACTATTAAGACGCCGGTTCAAGGAACTGCAGAAGATGGGCTGTTCTTGCAGAGCTGGGTTCAGTTCCTAGCATCCACCTGATGTCTCACAATCATCTGTAGCTACAGTTTCAGGGCACCCAATGGTTTCATGGGCACCGAGCCTGCTCATGGCATACATTCAAACCTGCAGGCAAAACCCTCATGGGCATATAATAAATGAAAAAGCCTTAGAAAGGAAATACATTCAAGAGAAGACCATGTCTTTGAGCAAAACAGTGAAAAGAAATGTTTGCCGACTTCAGTCAAAACAAACAAACACTTTAGAAGGCTGGGTTCTGACACATGCTCAGAGAAACAGGTGCAGGCGAAAAGACCCGTGAGTGCACCCTGAAGAAAAGTCCGCTCTTCCACATCACATGACACACAAAGTCCACATTACACATAACAACTCCTTGCCAGACGGAGGCTTTCCCGTTGCTAGTGTTCTTTCCAGCTGACAGAGGTTAAGAGCTCTTTTTGACCCTCTATGCCAAGAGGGAGCTGCACAAACCTCCAAAGAGCCATTCCTTTCTCTTGGGTGTTTTAATATAAAATGGGTCAGAAAGAAAAATCCTCAGCTGTGGAGGGTTCTGGACAGATCTGAGGGAAGGGTAGTAATCAAAGAATCCTAAAAACCAGTCTCCCTCCTGCCCTCGTGCCCTTGCACACGCTCTCCAAGGGCAAGGATAGGGCTGCACCTTGTCAGTGTGCAAGCCGTGGATCTAGACACAGCAGTCTCCAGATGGTTCTGTTTTTATCAACTGTACAAGTCAGCAGATCTTTCAGACGCTACCTGAAAATGCCTTCCTTCTGTCTGGCTGCCATGCTTCTCCAAGGGAAGGCACACGGTGCATGGGCGGAGCTGTTCTACAGCTGTCTGTCGACAGGAACACATTCTGGAGGACCACCCATCACTACATACACTGAACATCATTCCTAGCATCACCAGCGCTGCCTGAGGGAGCTTGTCATGGAGAAACATGAAAAAGCAAAGGGGAAGAGGAAGCTTTGGGAATGGAGAGCTGGAGCCGAGGTAAAGTGGCAGAGGGAAGAACAGGGGCTACAGCTAAAAATAGTCACTGTGGTGTTGTGTCTCCAATGGGATTGAAAGCAATCCAATTAATAATGGTCAAATATCTGTAGGAGAATCACATCTGGAGGCTACTCTGTGGCCGCTAAACCCCCAGCTGGAATAGTGACGTTATCTCGGTAGTGAACGACTGATGTCTGCCAACTGCTTAGGAATGGGTGTGTGTGGCATGTGTGGTGTGTGTGGCATGTGTGTCAGTCCTGCATTTTTTTTTTGAGACATGGTTTCTCTGTCCTGGAACTCATTGTGTAGACCAGGCTGGCCTCGAACTCACAGATCTGCCTGCCTCTGCCTCCCAAGTGCTGGGATTTAAGGTGTGCGCCATCACCGCCTGGCAAGACTGTATTTTAAACTGTGAACATTTACAATCTTTCCTTTTAAAAATACAACCAGTCTTTGCCGTCTTTTTCATGAGCATATACACTACCTGCTTGTTGCTCAGGTAAGAGACTTCTCATGGTTTAAGCAGAGACTTTCCAAGGTATCTGGACTAATGAGCAATAAATTCCACTTAGCATATGTCTCTAAAATCTATAAATGGAAATCCCTACAAGTTGGCTTTCTCTTTTCCTTTGCAACAAATGTTGAACACAACAGCCTCTCCCGTGCTTCAGACCCAACAGCCACTCTCAGCCCTCCCAGAACTGATGACAGCCAGGGCAGAATCCATGACATCTGCCATGTAGCCTCTCACAGAAGGCACAGTGGGGGGTGGGGGTATGAATTATGGCTGTGGAACCAGCAACACTTTTTGTCACCACTGCTCTCCAGAAGCACTTGTACCCTGATGGTGTTGCTATGCCCTACTGGGAGAAACAGGACAGATAGGCCATTCCCTCGCTCTTTTATTGTTCCACTGTCTGGCTCTTTGTTAATTTTATAAAATTAATGTTTTCCTTAAACATTAAGAAGTCTTGTGTTCCGAGATCTTCATCTTACTGTACTTCAGCTGCTCTGATGAAGTGCCCCAGCTGGAGTGATTTCAACAACAGGTATTTTCTTCTCACAGTTCTGGAAGCCAAGGCAAGCTCACGGTACTTGCTGGCACGTTCTGGCAGGGGCTGGCTTCCTGGTCTGGAGACAGTTATTGTGCTGTGGAGAGTCACTGCTTCTTCCTCATCTCAGCAAGGACATTAATCCCACCAAGAGCCCTAGCCGCATGAGCCCACCTCCAAATATCCTCACATTAGGGGTTACAGCATCAGTCTACACATTCCAGAGCATCCCCCTATCTGTAAGGGGTCTTGAGATGTCGTCTTGCCACACACCTCAAGCTGGCCTTAAACTCGAGATCCTCCTGTCTCAGTCATCCAAGATCTGGGATTTTAGGACTGGGATATTATGCTTGCAGATAAACTTTGTAACACTAAAGGGTTTTGATATGCCTTTTGATCTAAGTTTGTGCTTCGAGGAAGCTGTTGGTGGTGCTGGGAGAGCCTTAAAAACCTCGCAATTTAAAAATGACTTGGAGCACATACTGGTAGTCTCAGCAACTGGGAGGTGGAGGCAGGCAAGTCTGTGCTACATAGCGAGAGCATCTCAAAAAGAGTTCTAAGATTTGGAAAAGCAATGCTCTTTTTTCTTTCAGTTGTGCAGAGAGCTGGGGGTGGCTGAGTTACTGTTACTAATAGCAGAGAAACGTCCCTGTGAACTGTGTGGGTGAACACAGGCTCCAGCAGCGGGGTGGGGGTGGGACTGTTTAGACCGTTTCCTGAGAAGCGAACTGACAGTTCTGCTTGTTGAGTTGTCGATACCATGAGGAAGCTCAAACCACATGGATTTCAATTCACGATTCTCCGTTTTAGGAGCATCGTGCTCTTGAGCTGGCTATTCATTTCTCTACACCCCAGTCGTGTGGTGTCTACAGAATGGGTAATGAGCTATTGTCAGGGAACAGAATATTTATTTAACTGTGTAAAGATGTGTTGCATTTGTTTAGGTGACAGAAGAATTGTTTAACTACGTACAGCTGTGTTGCTGTACCTGTTTACCTCAGGGTAGCACATAGGTGAAGAGAAATGGATTGATTTAGGTTTTAAAAGCAGCTAGAAACAAGCCTAAGCTGTGGCCAAGAATTCATAATTGCTAAGTCTCCGTGTTGTGATTTGGGGGCTGGTGGTCCAAAAGAAAGCCCGCGACAATCATTCCTTCTTTATGATGCTCACTGAGCAGGACAATCCATGAGAATGCGTGCAGAGCACTTCAGGAATCTGTTTAGATCATGCTGAGTGCTCATGGCTTATTAATAACACATCACAAGAGTACAGCGCTAAGAGACAGAATCCTTCCCTCTTTACTGATGTCAGTTAACAATTACAGCAATCAACACTTTACTGCACCAGGCCCTAAATGCACACTAATCTGCATCTGCCCGTGGGGTCGTACCATAGACAGCAGCAACAGTATCATCAACCCTCAGTTATAACTGAGGAAACAGAGACTTACAAAGATTAAGTAACTTACCCAGAATCACATAGCAAATGACCAGCAGGACCAGGAGTTGAGCATCTGCAGTGCAGTGCATATCTGCAGAGCCAATATGCTAAAGCCATCATGATGCCAGACTGTGTGGTTAAGACCTTGTGGGGAAGCATGGATGGGCCCAGTAATAGACTAAGATCCTCCCATATCTGAACACCTTTGAATGTCCTTAATTTGAAGTCTATAGTTGTGTTGCATATTAAAAGCACAGTATTTAAAGGACATGTGGTGTATACATGGTGTATAAAGGGACCAGAACTCAGTACTCAGTGGATGCATATTTGAGGTCGACCTGGGCTACAGAGAGAGACTGCCCACCCTATCCCCAAACACAAAAGCCTATAGTTACTTTTATACATTTACTTAATGCTCTCAAATGGTACAAAATTAAAAAATGAAAGGTAACATTATCTCAAGTCTCTTCTTGCTCCATCATTCAAACATCTAGGTCATCACTCCAAGCTCTGTACAAGAAGACACTGAAGGCTGGGATAAAATTGTCAACTGCATGGCCTAGTGTTACAAATGGCCTCTATGTGAAGACTGGAAGACCCTGGTTCCTGCTACATCTAATAGCCACATGGCTACTAAGCTAAGTGAGCAGAGACTTCAGTGGCCAGACATGAACAGAATACATGCTTTACAGAGTATTTTTTTACAGAGCAGTAAATTAATAAGAAACAATTAGCAATAATAACAAACCTGGGGAAAGGTGGTCATTTAATTTCCATAGTTACCACTTTGTAGTCTGCTTGCTATATCCATGGATTTTCGCGTATATGGCTCAACCAAGTGTAGATAAAAATATTTTTAAAAATTTTAATTAAATTACATTTTTAAATTTATATTCTTATTAAGTGGAGGAAGGGAGAGAGAGAGCATGTGGGTGTTACAGTGAACCAGTAGAGGCCAGAGGCCAATTTCCAGGCGTTGGTTCTCCCTTTCATTGTGTATGTCCCAAGAATGAAACTTGGGCCTTCAGACTTTGTGATGAGCTCTTCTTACCCACTGAGCTCTCTGGCCAGTCCCCAGACATGTTTTTGTTTGGTTTACTTTTTGTTTTGTTTTTTTCAATCATACCCACGTTGAATATGCACAGATTTCCTTCTTGTCAGTGTTCCCTAAACAATATGGTTTACACAGCATTCTCATGGTACCAGGAATCATAACTAATCTAGAGATGGTTTTAAAGCATCAGAGGAGATCAGCGTTGCCTCTCAGGGCTGGGGGGCCTTGTTTACATATGTGAGGTCTTGGGTTCTTTGTCTAGCAGTACAAGGAATACACACACAAAATCAAAATAAACATGAATGAGCAGAGTCGGCTCTATCCAAAGACTAGACAATTTGTTACTGCAACTAAATGTCCTTAAAATAACCCAAAACTGGGGAGATGTGCATTGGTTGAGGAACTAAGTTTTATTCAAAGGTGGCCCTGAAGAACACAGACAGGCTACTTAGGGGGATTCACGGCATGAAAGGATTTTATAGGAGAAGAGTGGGACTGACTGGAAAGCTTAGTGATGGGCATGCCCTCGTCCTGGGGAGCATTTCTTTCCTCTTCAGTAGCGGCATCATGCCTGAAATGGACTTTGACTCCCTGCAGTTGGCTAACTAAAACCTAATGGAGGGCTCCTCCACACCAAAGTGGGTCAGCGAGGACTGACGGCAAAGGGCAGAGGAAGCAAAGGAGAGTTCTAAAGTTCCCCAACAATAATTTTATATAAGGCAATGCACACGGACTTTGGAATCTGAAGACAATCCCAGAACCAGCTTCCCAAGGGATAGCTTGATATAATTTTAGATGTCCATGTTTCAGCCAAAAATCATAAGGCATTAAAAGAAAAAAATACCATTGGGAAAATGGCTTATGTACCAGAATTTTTCTTTTGGGCCACCATCCAGCTCCCAGATCATGACACAGAGACTTACTAGTTTTGAATGCTCGGCCTTAGCTTACGGTATCCTTTCTGACTAGTTCTTTTAACTTAAGTTAACTTGTGTTTTTTTTTTAATCTACCTTTTGCCTTAGAGGTTTTTATTTATTTATTTATTTATTTATTTATTTATTTATTTATTGCTTTCTTTTTATATTGAGAGAAATGAAAAACCGGTCAGAGTGACCTAATTGTTTTCACGCTGTTTAGGCTAGGCTAAAACATCTCATATGTGACAAGTGCCAGGAGCCAATAACAACAGGAAGAACATTGCCTCATGGATAGCCAAGAACTGACCAATTAAAAATATGACCATAGTATGCTTCATTTACATACCCCAAGGACGGATATGAATGGGCCAACTGAGAACATACTTATGTCCATACTTCATTTGCATAATATCATGCTTATTGAATTTCATGCCCTTTTGTAATCATTTGCTGCCCTAATTAGGTCCATGTATGCAAATTAGGTGAGAGCTGGTAGTCCTGCAAGATTGTCTATAAAAAGTCCTGTAATCTCTAGAAGGGAGCTCCTCCCACCCTCACTGCATTGAGTGTGCTGGATGAATTCCTTGCTTAGGCTCATACTGCACTTTGGAATAAACCTTGCTTTTTGCATCCAAGTCCCAGATCCCTGGTGGTCTCTTTGGGGGACAAGAGTCTTGGCACAGCAATATAACCTACTTTCTCTGTGTCTGCTGGCATGTTCCTGGCTTCTAGCCCCAGACATCTCCCTTGTTCTCTCCTCCTCCTTCTCTCATTCTTCCCTTCTCTTCCCTGAGCCTAGATTTCTCCTAATTATATTCTCTGCCTGCTAGCCCCGCCTGACCTTTCTCCTGCCTGGCTATTGGCCATCAAGCTTCTTATTAGACCAATCAGGTGACTTAGATGTGTACGGCAAAACAAATTCAACACATCTTTACCTAATTAAACAAATATAGCATAAACAAAAGTAACACACCTTTACATAGCTAAAGTAATATCCTGCAGCATAAACAAATGTAACATATCTTTGCCTAGTTAAAATGATATTCTATAACAGGCTTAGCCCATTAAAGAGCTTGCCATACAAGCAAAAGAACCTTAGTTTGTTTGAAGCCCCAGACCCATAAAAACAAACAAACAAAAACCACCAAAACTTGATGGAGGTGAGTCTTGTATCTTATCTGTTGCTTTCATTGGTTAACTAATAAAAATAACTGCTTGGCCTGATAGGACAGAAAATTAGGTAGGCGGAGTAGACAGAACAGAATGCTGGGAGAAAGAAGTCGAGTCAGGCAGTTGCCATGATTCTCCCACTCCAGACAGACGCAGGTTAAGATCTTTCCTGGTAAGCCACCATGTGGTGTTACACAGATTATTAGAAATGGGTTAGATCAATATGTAAGAACTAGCCAATAAGAGGCTGGAACTAATGGGTCAGGCAGTGTTTAAAAGAATACAGTTTCCGTGTAATTATTTCGTGTGTAAAGCTAGCCATGCGGAGCTGGGCAGGAACACAGCCCATCGCAGCTCCTTCAATAAAAACTGACTCTAACTGTGTGTTGTAATCCTGAAGATGGGAAGGTAGAGAACATTTACCAGTCAGCTTGGCCAATTCACAAGCTGCCAGTTCAGTGAAAGTCTCTGTCTCAAAACATAAGGTAGGGGGTAATTGAGGAAGTTACCTTGTATAGATTACTAGCCTCCACAAATATATACACATAGAGACAGAGAGAGAGAGAGAGAGAGAGAGAGAGAGAGAGAGAGAGAGAGAGAGATGACAGAGGAGATGACAATTAATGAAAAAGAATTGTGAAGAAGTCAAGAACTTAGGATGTCCTTCATATACACCAACAACATGTGACTAAGTAGATGGCTCTTCTGTGGCTCAGCCAGACTGATACACACCTTAAAAAATATTCACTGGGCCTGGCAGAGCGGGACCATAGTCCCAGCCACTCAAGAATCTGAAGCTGGAGGATCACAAGATCAAAACTGGTCTGGACTACAGAGAAAGTTCAACTTGGCAAGTTGAGTGAGACTCTCAAAAGAGGGCTGGTGCTGTAGTCTGGTGGTAGAGCACTGGCCTAGCCAGGCTCACACAGCGCTTCAGGGTTAGGTTACACCTCAAAGAGGCCTTTGGGCCTCAGGTCTGGACTTATGTGCAGTCTGCACAGAGGTGGTCTTCTAGTTTCCCAGGATAAATAAGGGCGCTTTGCACCATTAAAGATCTCCTTCTCCAGCCCCTCCTCTAAGTGTTCGGTCAGCCTCTTGTTTCATGACTGCTACATCCTGTTTCAAGGCACCCTTAAATTAAACATTGCTTTCAAATATTTCCAACCAACCCTCCCAGGAAAAAGGAGTTTTTACTGAGTGATTTCAAAATCAAACAAACTAAAGACCGTCTTTCGACTAGATTGTTGAAAGAGCTACTAGACAAGCCCTAATGGCCGCGACTGAGACTTTGAAGGTCTCATCACTGAGTTGTGGGTCTTCTATGCCTACTGGAGAGCTGGGAGAACTGGACAATGGGAATGAGACAGATAAGCCCACTGTGTGGGCAGGCTTTAAGATTTCCTATGTTCAGGATACTGCCCAGTGTTTCAGTTAACTTTCCTGTTGCCTGCAAGATGTAGGACTCTCAGCTACTTCTCCAGGGCCATGTCTGCCTGCACACCACCATGCTCCCCGTCATGATGATAACGGGTGAACCTCTGAAACTGTAAACCACCACCTCAATTAAATGTTTTCCTTTATAAGAGTTGTCATTGTCATGGTGTTTCTTCACGGCAATAAAAATATCCTAAGACAGTGCCTAGGAGTGGTATAGCTGGATCATGAGGTAGAGAGATGCCCAGTTCCTGAGGAACTGCCATACTGATTTCCATAGTGGCTATACAGGTTTTCACTCCCACCAGCACCAATCCCCTTACTCTGCATCTTTGCCTGCCTGAGCAGCCATTTGTTTTATTGATCATGGCCATTCTGATTAGATTTAGATGAAATCTCAAAGTAGTTTTAATTCGCACTTCCCTGGTGACAAAGGACGTTGAACATTTAAGTGTTTCTCAGCCATTTTGCTTCATCTTTTAGACCTTTCTGTTTAGACCTGTAACCCATTTTGAAACTTGGCAATTTGTTTCTTAATATCGATTTTTTTTTTTTAGTTCTTCATAAATCTTTCTGACCCAGGACTTTTTTTGGTTGGAAGATCTTTAATTACTGCTTCTATTTCACTAGGGCTCATGGGTCTGTTTACATTGTTTATCTGACCTTGATATAACTTTAGCAGGTCACATATATGAAGAAATTTATCCATTTATCTTAGGTTTTCCAATTTGGTGGAGTAAAATTTATAAAATATGTCTTTATGATTCTCTGGCTTTCCTTAAGGTCTATTGTAATGTCTCCCTTTATTTTTATTTTATTAATTTGGATCTTCCCTCCCTGTGATTTCATTAATTTGGATAAGGGTTTGTTTGTCAATCCTGTTGATTTCCTCAAAGAACCAACTCTTTGTTTCATTGACTCTTTGGTTTGTTTGACTCTATTTTGTTGATTTCAGTCCTGAGTTTTATTATCTCTTGCTGCCTACTCTTTTGGGTGTTGTTTCTTCTTGTTTTTCTAGAGCTTTCAGGTGTGCCTTTAAATTGCTAATATGAGATCTCTCCTAATTGTACTTATATATGCATACTAAGTACATATACATAGTACTTAGTACTATGAATTTGCCTCTTAGAACTGCCTTCCTTGTGTACCACAGGTTTGGGTATGTTGTGTTTCTTTTTTTTTTTTTTTTTTTTCGAGACAGGGTTTCTCTGTGGCTTTGGAGCCTGTCCTGGCACTAGCTCTGTAGACCAGGCTGGTCTCGAACTCACAGAGATCCGCCTGCCTGCCTCTGCCTCCCGAGTGCTGGGATTAAAGGTGTGCGCCACCATCGCCCGGCTTGTGTTTTCATTTTTATTCAATTCCAAAAAAGGATTAAATTTTCTTCTTGATTTCTGTCTTAACCCATTTTTCATTCAACAGTAAATTGTTCAGTTTCCATAAGTTTGTAAAGTTTCTTTTGTTTTTGTTGTTGTTGTTATCCAGCTTTAATCTGTGGTATCAGATAGGATGCAGAGTGTTATTTCAGTTTTCTTATATCTGTTGAGACTTGCTTTGTGACTGAGTATGTGGTCAGTTTTGGAGAAAGTACCATGAGCTGCTGAGAAGAAAGTATATCCTTTTTTTCCCAGTGTTTACATGAAACATTCATATAATCCTAGGTCCACTAGATGTATGCTGTCATTTAACTTCAGCATTTCTCTGTTTAGTTTTGCCTGTGTGGCCTGCCTATTGATGAGATTGGGGTACTGAAGTCACCCACAGTATTGGTCAGGGTTCTCTAGAGAAATTCTAATATATATATGAAATTTATGAGAAAGGCTTACAGGTTAGAGTCAGACTATTCCAACAATAAGTCTCCTGATGATGAAGAGTCCAAAATCCAGTAGTTGTTCAAGCCTACTAAATTTTCAGATGGACTTCAGTATATGCCAGAATCTTGAAGTAGAATCTAATATTGTGAAGGAATGAACTTCTTATTGAGAGTGAGTACAAGAAAGCAAAGAGGAAGCTCTTCTTTCTTCCACGTCATTTATATAGGCTGCCACAAGAAGGTGGGACCTAGATTTAAAAGATAAGTAATATATAAAAGAAGACTCTTTACAATAATATCTGACTTCTCCATGGAGACCCTGAAAGTCAGCAGGGCCTGGATGGATGATCTACAAACTCTCAGAGATCCCTGATGCCAGCCCAAACTATTATACCCAGAAAAACTATTAATAAAAATTGCCAGAGAAAGAAAAACATTTCATGATAAAACCAAATTTAAGGTGGATTCTCTTGCCTCAGAAGATCTGGATTTAACATCCTAAGTCTTCCTTCCCACTTCAAACGATTTGATAAAGAAAATCCCTCAAATGTGTACCTAGCCTCTTAAGTTTTAGTTAATTCCAGATGAAATCAAGTTGACAACCAAAAATAAAAATCACACGCGCTAGCATGGTGTAAAGACCAATATTGGATTGTAGCTATAGTGGTGTTTCTTTTACAAGCTTTGTGGTTCTTGTGTTTGGTCTTGGTGAGTTTTTCCTTTGATGAGTATGTAATCTTCCATATCTCTTCTGATTATTTTTAATTTGAATTCTATTTTCTCAGAAATTAAAATAGCTACACCTGCTTGACACTTGGATCGATTTTCTTGAAATAACCTTTCCTATCCTTTTTCAGTGATGCACATTCTATCCTTGTATTTCTTGGATGCAACAGAAAGATGGATCATGTTTTCAAATCCAGTCTGTTAGTCTGTGTCTTTTTACTGAGAGTTATCAACAAGCGGGAGCAGTGTTCATTGATTCTTGTTATTTTGTTGCTATGGTGTGGAGTTTGACTCACTTTTGATTCATTGTTTTTAGAGTATTTGTTCCTTTTGTCTTTTGGGGTGTGGTTGGCCTTTTCTGGCTGAACTTTTCCTTCTGGTACCTTCTGAAGAGCTGAAACGGTAGATAGCTATTGCTTAAATTTGGTTTTATCATGGGGTGTTTTTCTTTCTCTGGCAATTGTGATGGGCAGCTTTCCTGGATATAGAAGTTTGGGCTGGTATCTATGCTCTTTTAGCGTTTGTAGAACATCCATTCAGGTTCTTCTGGCTTTCAGAGTCTCCATAGAGAAGTCAGGTACTATTCTAATGAGACTACTTTTATATGCTACTTGGTCTTTTTTCCTTGAAGCTTTTAATATTCTTTCTTCACTCTGTACATTTAGTGTCTTGATTATTATCTGTAATGGGGAATTTCTTTCCTGGTCCTGGCTATTTGTTCTGTATGCTTCTTGTACCTTGATAGGCATTTCCTTTTTAGGTTAGGGAAATTTTCTTCTACAATTTTGTTAAAATATTTCCTGTGCCTCTGACCTGGGTTTCTTCTCCTTCCTCTTTCCCTGTTCTTCATAGATTTAGTCTTTTCATGGTGTCCAGGATTTCCTGGATGTTTTGTGCCTGTATTTTTTTATATTTAACATTTTCTTTGGCTGAGGTATCTATTCTGCTTTGTCTTCAACAGCTGAAATGCTCTCTTTCACATCTTGTAATTCATTGGTAAGGCTTGCCTCTGAGGTTTTTATCTGATATCCTAATTTTTTTCACTTCCATTTTAATTTCAGTTTGGGTTTTATTTAGTGATATTATTTTTTGTTAAATTCTACTTTCATGTCTTGAACTGTTTTCATTATTTCATTTCACTGTTTCTCTATGCTTTCAATCTTCATTAAGAAGTTTAATCAGGTCCCTAAAGATATCCATAACTGCTGTTTCGAAGTCCTTGTCTTGAGCTCCTGCTGTATTGCACTTCTCAGGCCTACTGTGGTAGGGTTGCTGGGCTCTGGTGGAGGCAAATTGTCTTGGCTGTCATGTTTGCATTTTTGCACTGGGGTCTAGGCATCTGGAGTTGTGATGATTGAGGTGTTTGTGGGTGTTGATATCTAGTCTTGCCTGTGCTGGGTGGATGCTCCATTCTTTGGTTGCTTTTGCTTTCTCGGGGTCTCAGGCAAATGCAATCACTGTGGGGTTCCTGGCAGAGAGTGTCTCCGCAGACTGAGGAGTAGCAGGGAGGAACAGAGATGGACGAGAGAGTAAAAGGCGTGAGGGGTTGTAGGAAAGAGTGACCACACCAACAGGCAGGGTCCCCAGACAGTGGAGACGCGGCTGTAGGAGGGGCTCCCGAAAGCCCACTCTGGCAGAGTAAAAAGTATTTCTGGAAAAGAGATAACAGGGCTAGTGTAACCCCGGGCCTGTACCGAGGTGGAGTCTCCAGTAAATGGAGTTGGGGTAGTTGGAAAGGTCTCTGTAAGCAGGCAAGACTGGAGGGGTTGGAACAGATGTCCGGAAGGGTAGTGAAGACCTGAGTTCCAGACTTGTATGGCCACTGGGATTTCCTGGTAAAAACGCTCTCACTGTTGCCACCAGCTAATGCAAAGCAATGGCAGTGGGCTACAAGGGAGGTCTGAGAGGATTCGTGGAGAAGAGCTAAGCTGGCGTCTGCACCAAGAGGAAGAGGCCCCAGGGTGTCAAAGTTTTTACTTTCTTTTCCTTTTTTTTTTGGTAGGGTTTCACTATGTAGTCTTGTCTTTCTCAGAACTCACTTTGTATACCAGACTAGCCTCCTCAAATCCAGAGATCCACCTGTCTCTGCCTCCTGAGTGTTGAGATTCAAGGTGTGTACCACTATGCCTGGCAGTGTTAAAATTCTTTTAATTGATGTTTTAGAACTTATAATAGCTACAAGAGATACAGCTTCCAACATTAATGTACAAAAAGCATTATGCCTTTGCGGTGGTTGAATGATAATGGCCTCCATGGGCTCCTATGTTTGAATCCTTGGTCCCTAGCCGGTGGAGCTATTTAGGAAGCATTAGGAGGTGCGACTGTTTCTGAGAGGTAGGTGTATCACTGTGGGCCAGCTGGCTTTGAGGTTTTAGAAGACTCATGCCATTTCTAGCTAGTTCTCTCCACTTCCTGTTTGTGGGTCAAGATGTGTGCTCTCAGCCTCTGCCCAGCACCATGCGCTTCTGCCCGCCGTCATGCTCTCAACAGGATGGTGACGAACTCCTGTCCCTCTGGAACAGAAAGTCCCAAATGGACTCTTCCTTCGGTAAGTTTCTTCTACAGTGTTTTATTACAGCAGTAGAAAAGGAACTGATACAAGAGCCGAGTGTCTTCATTAGACCACTGGCGGGCTGTAGGTGAAAGCAAGTCAAGGCATCCAGATTTCGGCTTGAAAACACTCCGTGTACTTGCTTCACGCTGGCTCATAAGCTTGACTGTGAGAAGTGCTTCAGGGTCAGCCCTCGAAACTGGAAAAGTGAGACCCAGGGGACCTGGGGGCAGATTCTGCTGCCTTTAATCTTCTGACTGCATGTTCATACAAGACAAAAGTAAACACCAAGAGCAAAACAAAGAGGGGAAACCTCGCACCACCCCCCATAAGCTTTGAGGACTCCCTCCACTGCCTAGCGCTGCGGCCTTCTGGGAAGATGGCCTTAATTGCGGCCTCTCAGGCATTCCCATGCTGCGTGCTGTCTTACCTCTGCCTCGCAGGGAAAGAGTGACAGATGGTCTCCTCTGCCCGGCTTTGCTGCTTGCCAGCCTTCATCGTTCTGTGCCCTTCGGCTACTTTTGACAGTGTTGAATGGAAGAACTGGTCTTCGTTCCTAAAATGTCCTTCTGCTGTTGCCTTCTGGGAATCGTCCCTCTTACTTTAACTCCTCTAGTGCCGACCGCACCGCATCCTTCGCTCGGTCCTCACATCAGCTACTTGCCGCTTTCGGAAGTCCTCAGAAGCTTCTGGATGTTCTCTTGGCCAGTGGTGATTTCGGCACCATCTACCTAGCAGCACGCTGTGTTTCTGATCTCCACGTGGGAGCTGCATGCCCCCAGCTCTGAGTTCTACACTTGTGGTTCTGTCTAACCACAAGTTACCAGCATGGATATTTTGCAGTGTCTCTAAGCAGACATGCCCCGAATTGTATAAACTGCCGCCCACAAGAGTTATTTCTCTTCTCTTCTTTCCAAGTCTCCATGTCACCCTCAACCTGCAGATACTGTGTTATCCTCAGTTATCCGTGGTGGTTAGAATAATAGTGGCCCCACAGGCTCATATATTTGAACACTTGGTGTCCACTTGGTGGTACTGTTTGTTTGGGAAGGATATAGAGAGACGTGGCCTTGGTGGAAGAGGTGTGTTATTCCAGGTAGGCTTTGAGGTTTCACAGGCCCACACACTCTCTCTGTGTCATGCTTATGGATCAGATGTAAGCTGTCAGCTACTGCTCCAGAGCCATGCCTGCACACCTCCTGCCAGGGACTCACCCTCTGGAACTGTAAGACCCTTGCCCCAATAAATTCTTTCTCCTATAGGCTGCCTTGGTCATGGTGTCTCTTCGCAGCAATAGAAAAGTAACTAAGAAACTGTTCCCCTCCAGTCTGCCCCCATGTTCACTCCATCCAACCACTGACAGAAACATCTCCGAACTTTCTTTCTCTCCGTTTCCTGCCTTCTTAGCTACCTCTGGGACGGTGGCCATCCTGCCCCTTTATAACAGAAAACGATGCCGGGATCGCCTCTATAATACGTACATCTGTTCAGCATCTGCTCTTGGAAGTTTCTGAAACCTGAAGTCCCTTCTGGACTTTATATGTATTTTCTTTTTTTTTGGCTAGGTGATTTATTTACTCTGGTAGGCATACCCATTCATTCTCCATAGCGGCCCATGTAGATGATGAATTCTGTGGTTGTGCTGGTTGCTTTTGTCAGCTCTACACAAACTCAGACATATTTGTTGAAGAGGAGCTTGAAATAAGAAAATTCCCCCATTAGATTGCCCATAGGTCTGACTATGAGGGGGTATATTCTTAATTAGCATGTGGACAGACGGCCCTGTGTGATTTAAGAAATCAGGCTGAGCAAGCCCCAGGAACAAGTCAGTAAGCAGGTAGTAAGCCACTTCTCCACGGTTTCTGCTTCAGTTCCTGCCTCTAGATTCCTGTCAGTTCTGACTTGACTCCTTTCAGAGATGGAGTGTGACCCAGGAATTGTAAGCCAAAATAGATTTTTTTTTCCTTCCCCAAGCTGCTTGGTCATGGTCTTTATCACAATAGAAAGATAGGCCAGCAGCCATCCTCTCATGGCTGTCTGGGTGAAATCCAAAGACTGACGTCTTATAGTCTAGCATCAAGCTGACTCTAGCTCCGTCATCCTCCACGAGGCTCTGCTTCCTCCTTCCCCTCATTGCGTACATTGTTCTCTCATTGTAACGGCTTCCTGTCATTTCCTACATGTCAAATCCACACTCTCTGCTGCTAAGCCCAGTCGGCTCTCTTCTGTGGAGCGGCCTGTCCTATCTGCTGCCCTCCGCATCTGTAAGGAGGCTTGAGCCCTCGCCCTGCTGGTCCAGTGGCGGTTTGCCCAGACCTCTGTCCCATCTCCCGGTGTGAATCTGGTACAACACCTGGCACACTGCATGTCCTCCAAGTGTTTTGAAAAGAGGGGCTTAGGGAAGCAGGAAGTCAAGAGCATGTACAGCTGGCTCCGATTAGAACGAAAAGCTTTTATCTTTCACGTGGGATTTGCTCTAGAAAACCTAACATGTCAGAGCCAAATCGATTTCTTCTTCATCTGCGAACTAATAAGGAGAATAATTGCGGCTGTCCAAACCTGCCCACGTGAACTCAATGGAGTAATAAAACCAAACCCGGCTGTTGAAACAGAGCATGCTTAAATAAGAGTGAGCTACATATTCCATCCCCTGTCATCCGCCTTCACAGCCCAGGGGCCTGTGCAGAGTGAAGGAAACAGGAGATTCTGGGATCTGACAGATGGCAAAATACAGCTGCTGTTTGCTTGCTTCCTTCCCTTGTTCCCCTGAACGTGTCAGCTGCATGTTGTATAAGCACCATTGCCTGAGTGATGGGCGAACAATGGCTGTATCATCAGTACTGCGTGCAGCATGGTCTCAATCCAGGGATCCCAGGGGCAGCCTGGCATCCACTCTGCTTGAGCAATCAAGGCAGATGGTTTGGAGGACGCCGTGCTAGATGGCAGGTTAAAGGACAAAGAGGCACTCTTTGACCTGTCCAGGGGGGGTGTTGGGCTATTGTGCTAAAGAAAGAATTCTCGGTTCATTAAATAAGTCATGGGGGTGGAAACCTGTAGTCACAGCATGCGGGAGGCATCTGATGCAAGAGGCTCACAAACTAGAGACTAGCTTGAGCTACCAAGTGAGATCCACAGTCAAAAATCATAAAGTTTTGAGTTACAAGGCATTATAGAGATTGTCTTATGATTCCAGAGGGCTGGAAAAGCATCTCAGTGGTAAAATGTTTGCCTAACATGGTCAAGACCTTGTGTTCAATCCCAACAAACCACAGCACTCACAACTGTTATGGATCAAATGATCTTCAAACATTTATGGATTCTAATTCACACTAGGAAAAATATTCTAAATCTCAGAATATATATTGTTTATGGAACAATATCCTTACTAAATATCCTTGCAGCACTTTTTATACTGTCTAGTGTTTCCAAACTATTCTTTTTCATTAACACACACGCACACATGTGCATGCGCGTGCACACAGACACACACAGCAAGAAAGCACCATATATAATATATATACTGGTCATACACACACACACATAAGAGAGAGAGCACCGTATACAATATATACTGGTCATGCACACACATCTATCTATCTATAAAGAGAAAGTGAGAAGAACATTATATATAATATACATACTGGTCATGCAGAGAGAGAGAGAGAGAGAACCATATATAACATATATATACTGGTCATGCTTGACCTGAGGGTTTTCCTAACTCACTAATGGGGTATAACCTTTATTTCAAAAGAATTCAACTTCTCTCCTTTGATTTTTTCCCCTTCCTTCCAGAATAATGAGACAACTAGGCCTAGAAGAGCAAAGAGACATTTAAACTCTAGTCTGAGGCATTGGTGTTAGAAATAATGAATTCTTATGCCAGGTCTGGTTTACATGTATAATCCCAACACTTGGGAAACTGAGGCAGGAGGATTGGCAAGAGAATGAAGCTGGCTTGGGCTACATTGGAAGGTTCTGTCTCAAAACACAGACTGTATTGATCATTGGGTATTTTAAGACTTGCCCTCACTCGAAGTCCCTTCAGTTAGGAAGGTACAAGGCAGACCGGGAGGAGAGCAAGATGGTGAATTAGTAAGGGAATCCGGGTCCTTTCTAGCTCCACTAAGACACACTGAATGCTTTGATGCTTCTGGATGGGATTTCTTAGTTTAGCTTGGCTTGGGATGGGTGATGCCGCTGGTGGGGAGGAAAGGCCTGTTAGAACTGTAAGGGTCTTTGTCTGATAGGTCTGATAACTCTCAGTCACTCTGCCAAGCAACTCTCCTTTTGGGAGCCACTGTTGCAGCTGAGAAGTTGCCTGGGGCTCTGGCTGATGGGGTGCAGCCTAACACTGCCCTGTGTTACAGCAAAGAACACCTGAGGCAGGGATTATCGGCCTCTTGAGTAACAGCTTCCTACTGTCTGGATTTCATAAGTCAGTACAAATTAAAAACTGGTTTAGAAACAATATTGCATTGTCAGTGTTTCTTTGTCCCAAGTAAGGAATTACTTGAAAGGGGAGGAGGAGAAAGAAGTGGCTGTAGGATGGGGGGGGGGGGGTGTCAGGAATCACCAACACCCCCACCCAATCTACTGCCAATCAAGAAAACAGAAAAGATGTCATCTTGGGTGAAAGATAAAGTCACACACTGACCACATTTATCTTTTCATCTATCACAGCCACTGCACTGCCCTCATTTCTCTGTGGACACACTTCATTACAGATGCGCGGGTGAGCAAGCCAGACCCTGGAATTACTGTTCAGGCAGATATAAACTTCTTCCGGAGGCCATTCACCCTCAAATGAGGAAATCTGGAAGCTTTATGCTGCGTTGCTTGACAAGAAGGATAATTATTTAAGTCATTAAGAAACAAACATTAAGTGCTTTGGAAAATCACACATAAGCCATTAGCCGGCTTATACTAAATATGAAAAACAAGACGGCTCCTCTTGCCTAGTTTATCAAGCCATTGCCATTTGTCTGCTAATTACTACCATTCTAGAATTGGTCACTGAAGGCAGTGGATACTTGCTTCCTTTTTCTCTTCTGCAGGAGGACAGTGGAGGCTGTGGCCCAGCTTCCCCAAACCCTTTATTTCTCTGAAGGCCCTGTGTGTCAAGCCACAGGCAGTGTATGCATGGTAGGTCTTTGTACTTTATTTATTTAGTTTTGAGATGGGGTGGGGGATATTGGGGGGGAGTTTCTCTGTTGTCAGCATTGATCTTGAGCTCCTGCAATCAAGTAGTCCTTTTGTCTTGGCCCTGGGGTCAGTAGCTGGGCTCACAGGTGTGAACTACCACTTCCAGCTTTTATTTGGCTTTGCAAGGCCTATAGCCTAAGTTTCTCTGTGAGTTCCAAAAGACACATGTGCCACCGAAATGGATGTGCTATTATCAGAAAAGAATATAATAGTATTTAATACAGTATAAAATGGAATCTTAATTGTAGCTGTCATTCTCGTAACCACTGCTGGTCTTACTAATCATTATAATTTGGGGGGCAGGGGGAGGATTGAAGAAATAGGAAGCTGTATTGGTCTGCAGCTGTTGCAATATACTTTAGAAACTGGATGGATGCACATCTAAGTATTTTGTTGAAATTCTACCTTTTACCAAAAAATATTCCAGATGTCATCTGATGCCTCCTTGGAATTTCAGTGCATCATTATCACAATTTATCGCCAACTATAAGAAATCAAAATCGTCATTTTGAACCCTTCCACCTGCTGTTTGCACAGGTCATGTCTAAGGCTGCTTCCTCAAAGGCTAGGCAATCAGATTTGTCCTCTTCTCCAGCTTCCCAGAAGCAACCGAAGTGTGGAAGTGTTTGTACCTCTCCTCTCCTACATTTCTGACGCTCCAGACTGATTCAGACTGGCTGAGAAGCCACCTTCCTGGGTAAGCCTTTGCCCCAGCAAGAGTGAGGATCAAAGATCCATGTTGGGTCCAGCTGGGTGGCTGCCTTTAACTCTAGCCGTGAAGGATGAGGCTGGTTGGTGGAGTCCCCCATCAACTGGCCTCCTAAGAACCCCACAGGGCAGGGCAGTGCTGGTGCACACCTTTAATCCCAGCACTCAGGAGGCAGAGCAGGAGGATCTCTGTGGGTTCGAGGCCAGCCTGGTCTACAGAGCTAGCTCCAGGACAGCCTAGGGCTGTTATTTAGAGGAACTCTGTTTCGGGTGGGATGGGGTGGGGAGGCGGAACCACAGGAAGCTGCCAAATGAAACCAGCACATTAGGAAGCTCTGGATTTGACTGACAGACCCTACCTCATTGAATATGGTGGAAGAACAATCAAGAATGATTCCTGACCTCAACTTCGGGCCTCCACGCACACACATATACACACATATACCCACATTAGTGTTCTAATAATATGCAAACACACACAACAAACACACACACACAAACACACAGAGGGAAAAAAATAGCTTCACGGCTTCATGGTATCCCTTTGGTTTGGGTTTTGGTTCTGCTCTGGTAAATCTGCATGTTTTAGTGTCATATTTTATTTTCCTCTCTGTCTGATTTGCTCAAACTTCTGATATTTATGTGCTAGAAAATATCCTAAACGTATGGAGAAAACAACCTGATTAAATTATTTTATAACATTGAGGTCTGTTTCTTTTGAGGGGGAAGTTGTAGCAGTATTTGGTATGGGCATTCTAAGGAATTTAAGGTCTGCTCATTTGCACCTAGTCTGCACATTTTGCTTTCGAGGGCAATGTGAAAGTGTGTCAGCATTCGAAGTCTCCCAGTTCTATTGCTGCCGTTACTCAGCCCTTCATCTTTTAAAGTTTTGGTGACATATACCTAATGTTTATCCCTCTAATCATTTTAAGCACGCAGTTTAGAGGCATTCGGTATATCTACTTCACCATATAATTCCTCGGCGTTTTTTTTTTTTTCACTACCTAGGGTACTATAACAGTCTTTAAATAAACAGTTTGGGGTTGGGGTTTCAGATCAGTGGTACAGCACCTGCTTAGCATACACAGAGTACCTGGTTTGACCCTCAACATCCAAACCAAAATAAAACAGAACAAGAATCCCTTTTGGCTTCTGATCTTGCCCCAGAAAGGAAGGAAACAGAAATCTTTGTTGGCTTTTTCTAACTGCTGCCCAGAAGGAAAAGCGAAGGTCCGCTCCTTGTCATTTTCTGTAGGTTTTCTGGCTTTCAGACTTCTTAAAATCCAATGCAGGCAAAGTTCTGAGGACAAGGAAGCACAAGAACCTGCTGTAGAGGGTCCATCTCTGTATTTAGACTGTGTCTGCTCAGAACATCATAGTCCAGACAGTCGTCTAGAATGTATAGAAAATGTAAATGCTCTTAAAAATCTTATTGGCCAGAAGCCAATAACCATTAGAAGCCTAACCATCAAAAGCATGCACCACACACACACACACACACATACACACACACACACACACACACACACACACACACACACACACCTGTTTAGAAGTTTAGCTTTAGAATATCCAGAAGAAGTAATGGCTACATAGGTCCAGTGGACGGCCCTACACCTGTGCAATGCTGACAGCGCTAAATGTGTTCAGTGAGTTTAAAAACAATACATTAAGTTGGGAGGGAAGTGTCAGGCATGGGAAGAATTGGAGGGGAGAGAGCTGGGGGTGGATTTGATGGAAACACATATTCATGTCTGAAATTCTCAAACAAATTTGTAAGTTTTCAATTAAAACAAATAAAACTTTCATGTGGCCCACCCTTGCACAGAAGCACACTACGACAGCAAAGTGTGCCGTGCCTCTGCCAAAGCGGAAGGTTGATGGTTGACCCCGAGGCCCCACCCACAGGCTCTGGTCCCACAGGAGGTACCAAGGAGGAGGAATCCAGGGATGCCAGCATTTCTCCTGAAGCCCTTGGCAGTGCAGCTCTGCATCACTAGATGTCAGTGTGGACTGTTCCAGCCACCATGTTTTCACCTTTGCATGCAGAAGACAGCAACACTGAGGACCTTTCCTGAACCCAGGGCTGACTTCGGGACCATCATTTCACCAACTATCTTGTCTGTTTCTAGAGTATCAGTTTTCAGCATCTTTAAAAACACAAACAGACACTCTGAATTAAGGGTTGCTCTTTTAAGTACCACAACTTTCTCTTCTCAATGCTTGTCATTAGGAAGGCAGCCTGCAAGGACGCCCCAAGGCAGGCAATGGAAAGTTCCATTCAGGGTTTTAAAAGCAGTACTTTAAGTCAGAAAGGTAGGCCCAACCTCGGAAGCCACAGCTTCCTACCTCTTCACTGCTGTTCTCAAAGGGGGGTTGCAGGTAGGTGGAGGGGGGACAGGAAGCTGTGGCAAAGAGTTTATGATCCACCACAGGAGGTATAGTGGCCTTGTTTACCAGTTTAGGAGTTTTAGCTGTCCTTTGTTTTTTCAGAGATAGTTTGTAATCAAGGCATTTCTGTAGACTTGAAGAAAAGTCCTTGAGCTAGTTTGCTCTCACTGACACAGCCATTCTCAGAAGCTGGGTAGCTTAGACCAGAACCAACTCACAGTTCCAAAAGGTCACTGAGTTCAAGGTGCAGGCAGAGTCCTTGCTCCTGGAGGCTCCTGAAGATCCATCTCCACGCCTCTTTGGCAGCTTTTAGGAGCCACTGCATTCCTTGGCTTGCCTCTCACCGCCCACTGCCCACTCCCTTCTGTCTCCAAAATCAATAATGATCAACCCAGTTCCTAACCCCCCCCCCCCACACACAGGGAGGGAATAGAACTTAGAACCTGTGACCTAGGTAAACATTCTTACTTCTAAACTACATTCCCAACCTTAAACAACAACAACAAAAACCGCACAACTTTTTATTTTGAAGCACCAGCTCGGTGATTGGCCCAGGCAGGCCTTGAACTTGAACTCCTCTTGTCTCAGCCTCTGTAGCAGCTAGGATTACAGATCTGGCCTACCAAGCTTGGCTCTATCTAGTCTTATCTTGACATCACTCTGCCCTGCCTCTCCAGTCTGCCTTCTTCGCTTTTGAAGAAGAAAGTGGGCCAACCCAGGTTACTTAAGACCTTTCCAACCTGCCAAGGCTATCTTGTCATGTAAGGTAACAGATACACAGTGAATATATGGAGAATCGTGGGCTGCTGCTGCTGCTGCTGCTGCTGGTGGTGGTGGTGGTGGTGGTGGTGGTGGTGGTGGTGGTGGTGGTGGTGTGTGTGTATGTGTAGGCATATATCTAGCACAGTAATTTAAAAACAACATAGGTTGCAAATTCCAGGGCCAGTGGCCAGTGGCCAGTGCTTTTTTAGATGGCAGATGATATCACAATAAGATAAATAAAAAGGCCTCAATTGGTTTAGCTCATAGAATATCAACAATGAAAAGAATAAATTTGTTATACCCCTATTAATATTCAGTCACTCTCCAGCTGGACTGCACTAACTCTCCTGGCCCTGGTGACCCCTGCTACAGGATGTCTGGGTGAGTGCATACATCCACAGCACTGAAGTAAGAGCTGGTGCAGGGGAGACAAGCTTGGCCGGGTCTCTGTGCCTCCTATCCAGGGTCTGGTGTAGGATATCCTGGCTTCAGTCTCCCAGCCCCATGCCTTGCTGCAACAAACATTTCCTTTTGCCTATGTATAGATGAGTTCAGTTCCCCTTCCCAGGTGTTCCTTCCCTCCATATTCACACCAGTACTGGTTCAGTTCCTCTTCCTGTGGTCCTTCCTCCATATTCACACCAGTACTGGTTCAGTTCCTCTTCCTGTGGCCCTTTCTCCATATTCACACCAGTACTGGTTCAGTTCCTCTTTCCATGGTCTTTCCCTCCATATTCACACCAGTACTGGGTCAGTTCCTCTTTCTATGGTCTTTCCCTCCATATTCACACCAGTACTGGTTCTGTTCCTCTTCCCGTGGTCTTTCCCTCCATATTCACACCAGTACTGGTTCAGTTCCTCTTCCTGTGGCCCTTCCCTCCATATTCACACCCGGCAGTAGGAGCACTGGCCAGAGAGCTCATGCATCATCCTCACCTCTTCCTTCTTCCAGTCTGTCACCAGCCTTCACAGCTACTCTAGACTCCCCTCTTACCTGCCAGCCTCCATCAACCCCTACAGGTGTGCTCTCCTCTCTCCTATCACTCCATTCTCCAAAATGCTGCCCCAGAGAACCTGTCCTTTCAAAATCTAAATACGACCATGTTGCAGCTGCCTAGGAGAGCGATTCGCTTTTGCCTTTTGGATCCTTGCCCAGCCGGCCAAGCCAGCTGGACTCTGACCCAGTCCACTCTTCCAGCTGGTTCTCAGACTTCCTTGTCTTCTCCTCTTCGTTCCAGCTAGTGAAATGCTTGCTGGTCTTTGGATACTCAAAGTTCTCCTTTGCTTCATCCAGGCTCGTGCAGCCTAGGATGTCTACAGATGTCTAAGGCAACTGTCTCAAGATGTGGGATTGCATCTCTGTTCTTTACCCAACTTCCACCCCTTGGCTGTAGTGTGCAAATACGCTGTACTTGAACCATTTCTGTCTAGGCATGGTGGCTGCAGGACATACGGTTTGGAGGGCAGGGTCCGTGGGTTAACTTTGTGTCTCTATGGTTAAGACATTACACTAGTGTGTAGTTAAGACATTACATTAGTGTGGAACCAATCTTCCATGGGGGTCCGGATGTATCCTAATGTTTCTGTGTACCAGGGATGACCCTGCTCAGGGCTATGTTCCAAAAACCTATCTGTTCAGACTTGGAGCTCTAGAGAGTTCAGCCAAAGAGCATCTGGCTTCTGGGAAACAGAGGGTGTGGTAGGTTGACCAGTAGCTCTCACCACCCAGTTTGCTTTCTCATTCCCAGCTAGAGGTAATCGTGCGTTTCTGACCTCTTTCCCACCTGCCCTAACTGGGGGCCAGGGTCATTCAGATGTCACCCAAAGGGAACTGGCCACTTCTAGACTGCTTTGGCAGTACAATAGAGAGAGCAACAAGCTTGGCACGGTGATAGTAGTTAGCTAAGTCAGTGGTGATGTAGAGCATGCACCACTGGCTGCTACCTGCCCTTCTGATCCACACCAGCCTGTAACCGCCTGCCTACGGACCGTCTCAGCTCTGGTGATGCAGTCACCCTGGGGAGTTAAAGATGGAGTAGGCTAGAGCCTCTGTACTTGGGGGATTTATACAATCCGGGCCTAAAATACAGGGTTTGCCTCTACTGGGGCTTTTGGCTGCCCTTGAGGGAGGAGGTGGTGCAGGGAAACGTCTCCTGCTGCTGTTTAATCATTCACGCTCTACTGCAGGGAGTTGTGAAAGTGGCGGGAGACTGCAGGACGGTGCACAGTCAGTGGAGGAGAGAACCCATGCATTATGGAGCAGAGAGCTATTTTTTTCCCAAGCTCCTTTTCACGGCTATAGGCTGGGACATCTTCTTGGTACTGGGCCCATGGCACTATCTCCACAACTTTTAAATCTTTGCAACAGTATGGCCCCGGTAAAGCCTTTCATAATACTTTGGAATCTAAGAAGTTTCTTTAGAATGGAGGAAAAACATAAGTTATGCTTGTTTCATGCTAAGCATTTTGAAAGAAAGGTGTGTGTGTGTGTGTGTGTAAGTATGTTTGCTCATTTATGTGTGCACATATCTGTACATACATGTGGAAACCAGAGACCAATATTGGCTGTCATTCCTTAGGAGCCCGCCAGATTATTTATTTATTTATTTTGGGTCAGAGGTCTCTTCTTTGAGTCCTCGAGCTCCCTGATTAGGATAGGATGGCTCAGTGAGCCTCAGGAATCCTCCTATGCCCATCTCCTTGGAGCTAGGATTACAAGCCATATTACCATGCCTGTATTTTTACATGTGCTGGAGACTGTGGAAATTGAACTCTGGTCTGCATGTTTGTGTGGCAAATAGTTTATAGACTAATCTAGATCCTCAGTACCAAGATGTTGGTTTTCTTTCTTTTTTTAAATTATTTATTATGTATACAAAGTACTACCTGCATGTATTCCTGCAGTCCAGAAGAAGGTACCAGATCTCAGTACAGATGGTTGTGAGCCACCATCTGGTTGCTGGGAATTGAACTCAGGACCTCTGGAAGAGCTGCCAGTGCTCTTAACCTCTGAGCCATCTCTCCAGCCCCCAGTTTTCTTTTTTTTTTAATTAAAAGATTGTTTGCAAGCCAAAGTTAATTGAGAGTAGAATATAATACACATATTTAATCTCTTATTAATAACTTTATACTAATTTGTTAAACAAGAATCGAGTTATTTTTATTATCAGGTGCTGACATTCTGTCTCAGCTGTTTTTTAAAAAGAAAATGATTCTAAAAATCTATGTTAACTATAACACAGGGCTTTGCTCATCAGCTGACTAGCATGAAGCATTTCTGTGACACACTGAAGCCTGTTTAGGACACCAAAGACTGTTCAAAGTGTTAAAGAAAAGTTCATTTAAAAAAAACTTTTACATATCAAAGATTTCAAATAACCTCTGGTCTTTCTATATATGCTTATCCAGTCAAGCCATTATGGTGATGTACATATAGTGATGACTCTATCAATTCTTAATGATACTTTAAGTGTTAGCGATGCAATTTAATTGTACAAAATAGTGAAATCAAGTCCACCAATTTTTGCATATTCTATTGTGCACAGTATCGCACTCTGCTACAGACAATATGCATAATATTATTTTGTGATAGGCAGGACAGTGATTTCAAAGTACTTTCAAACACATATCAGCTCTTTTGAGACTCTCAGCCACTCTGAAGACTGGTACTACGCTCATGTGCACTTACATATTTTACAGGAAACAGGTGTAATTAAACTGAGTGGCTTGACCCCAGTCCCAAAGCTAGCATTAACTAGAAGCAAGGCCTAACCCTAGCTTGAATCTACCTACTCTGTGGCATGAGTTTATAATCCTGTCCTGATTGGCTCCTGTACATTGGCTTCTCATTAAAGGACCAACGGAGGCACAGAGAAGGAAGAACAAGTTTACTAAAGAAATGTGAAGAACCGGTAGGGTGTAACACAGCTACAGGTATTAAGTGAAGTTACAGCTGCCTGGCAATAAAACACAGTCTTCATGAGGATTCCCATTTGGAGAGAGACAAGAAGGCCGGAGAGAGAGCAAAGAGGACCGAGGGGGGAAAAAAAAAAGCCGCTCCACACAGGTGCCATCGAAGAGCAATGTGTAAGTTTAAAAGTTGACTTTCAAGAATCATTTTAGGGGGCTGGAGAGATGGCTCAGTGGTTAAGAGCATTGCCTGCTCTTCCAAAGGTCCTGAGTTCAATTCCCAGCAACCACATGGTGGCTCACAACCATCTGTAAAGAGGTCTGGCGCCCTTCTGGCCTTCAGGCACACACACAGACAGAATATTGTATACATAATAAATAAATAAATATTTTAAAAAAAAGAATCATTTTAGGGCCAGCGAGGTGGCGTAAGCAAGCAAAGGCTCTAACACCCCCCCACCCCCGAACCTACATTGTAGGAGGAAAGAACCAACTCCTGCAAGTGGTCCTCTGTCACACAAATATGTCACACAAATTCATAGCATGAGTGCACTCACATACATTGGTATACACAAATAAATAAATAACTGTACAAACATTTAAAAACTCATTTTAGCAAGATTAGAAAATATAAATATGCTTATTCACTGAAAAGCTACTGTACTGACATTGACTGTTGAGTGTCTAATGAGAAGTTTAATACCATGATCAGAGTATAAAGGGATTATTACACAGCGTCGTCTTCAGTCTGGGGTGGCTGCTAACATGTGCAGGGAAAAGACTTTTAATCGAATGATGTCACACAGGATATTTTATATAAAAGCTATATACGTATATTATGTGTATACATTTCTTCCTCCTCCTCCTTCCCTCTTTCGTCTTCTCCTTCTTATTATTGAGATAGGTTTTTGCTACATCTCAGGATGACCTTGAATTCTAAAGGCTCCTCCTGATGCAGTCTCTCCAGAAGCTGGGAACTACAGGCAACCGGCTCAGAGGGCCTCAGTTCCCTTTCTTAAAAACCCAATTTGAAATGGGAGGAGGTGGAAATTTTTAATAAATAATAATAATAATACACCCCAATTTGAGCCCTGTGGTGGTGGCAGACACCTTTAATCCCAGGAGGTAGAGGCAGGCAAATCTCTGTGAGTTTAAGGCCAGCCTGGTCTACAGAGTTCCAGGACAGGCTTCAAACCTACAGAGAAACCCTTTATGGAAAAACCAAAAGCCAATAAAACAAAACAAAACAAAACATCCCCCCCCCAAAGAAAAACAAACCCAATTTGAGGCTTAGTGGTTAAGAACCACTCTGCTCTTGCTGAAAAACTAGACTTGATTCCCAGCACCCCATGTGGCAGCTAGCCCCATAATTCCAGTTCTAAGGGATTTGATGCCCCCTTCTGACCTCAACGATGGGAACCAAGCACCTATGTGGCAAACAAACATTCAGGCAAAGCATTTATCTCTCTTTCTTCCCACATCTTTTGAAACAATGACTAAAATCACTACATAAATGACTCAGTGCAAATACAAAAGGGAAAAAAACAGCAACAAGGTATTCATTTCTGCAGTTTATACAGACTCACTGCTGTTTTTCCATGCAGACAAGGCTTCGGGAATCCTCCAAATGGGAAGGTGAGAACCGACTGGCCCAAGCACCACACACAGGAAGGTACTGAGGATTCTGTCAATTCCATTTAGAGAAACCATAAGATTTTAAAGCAGCTATTGCCCTGGAGACTTAGTTTCAACATTATGGGCAAGGAAACTAAAAATCCAAAAAGGTAAAGAAATTGGCAGTCTGCATAATCTGGCTAGACGTTGGGTCTGAAGGCAGTGTTTCAGGGAGAACATAGTCTCTGCCCCTCAGCTTCGGCTCTACCCGTGAAGGTCAGACTGGATTTTCCTTCGTTTTTCCAATTTTGTGCTTCCCACCCCAGGATAATTCAGACCAAGTTGGCTTTAGTCTTCAAGGTGTTTTGTTCCGTCCAAAGCCCCTAACGCTGTTTTGTTTGTTTGAAAACGTCCACAAAGCTGAGATCGATTTGTTTGTTTGTTTGTTTACTCTGTCTGTCAACACCAACGAAGGTCACGTCCACTCATTCAAAGGGCACCCGCCCCAGCCAGGAAAAGGTGCACTTGCTCTTCTCGGGCGTTCACAGGCCACGTGCGGGAGGAGGAGCCGTCTTCTGATTGGTGCCAGAAGCTTTGCATGGAGGGCGGGGCCACCCGTCTGTCCATCACCGCATTCTGGGCGGGGCCGGGGCGGGCGAGCCTGGCTGTGGGGGCAGAGTCAGGCCAGCGGGACCCAATCTCTGCGCTGCGCCTTAGCCGGGCCGCGGCTCCTCCAGTGCGGGCCGCTCGGCGACGGTTGCTGGGGCGCGCGCCGCCCGTTCCTCTTTCCCGTTGCGAGCGGCTGGCGCGCAGGGAGGCGGCCCCCAGTCCTGCCGGGCGCCTCCCACTCTCCGAGCCGCCGGGGAGCCGGAGGATGGCGGCGGTGGCGGCGGCCGCCCGGGAGGAGGCGGTGCGGAGGCCGCGGAGCGCGGCAGCGAGCGGTAGCGGCCCGTCGCGGCGGCCCGGCAGCGACCGCGTCCGCACGGCCACCTGAGCACCCGCCGCGAGCTGCGTCCGGCCGGCCTCGCTAGCTCGCTCGCTCGCTCGCGGCCCGGGGCGGCGCGGCCATGGGCGCCAAGCAGAGCGGCCCCGCCGCCAACGGCCGCACCCGCGCCTACTCGGGCTCGGACCTGCCCTCCGGCAGCGGCGGCGGGGCGGACGGCGCTCGGGCGGCCCGGTTCGTGGCCCCGGTGCCCGGCGCGCAGCAGCCCAGCGCCTCGGCCGGCGCGGCGGCGGCGACAGCGGCAGCCGCCTCGGCCCCGACAGCGCCCCGCAGCCGCTCGCTCGGAGGGGCGGTGGGCAGCGCTGTGGGCGGACGCGCGGCGCAGTCGGCCTTCAGCATCCCTGGCGGCGGCAGTGGCAGCGGCCCGTACGGCTCTCAGGACTCGGTGCACAGCAGCCCGGAGGACGGCGGCGGCGCTAGGGAACGGGACCGGCCAGCGGGCGGGGGCCCTGGCGGGCCGCGCCTGGTGATCGGCTCGCTCCCGGCCCACCTTTCTCCGCACTTGTTTGGAGGTACGGTCCCTTGCCCCCGAAGCAGCTCCCCAACTTGGGGGAGCGTCCCCTCCTCACCCCCCCTGCCACGAGGTGAATGGAACTAGAATTGTTTTACAACAAACTGACGAAACAGCCTCGTGGTTGTAATTTTTAGTACCAGGAAGTTAGGGGTGATCGGTGGACGAGTGTAGTTCTGCTCGGGAGCTGGAGAGCAAGCAGTTTTAAAAGCCCAAAGCCAGAAGGGACTCACGTGGATGTTTGAGTGCTTGAACAAAAAGGAAGTTATTTCCCTGGATCGACTCCTAACAAAGCTGTAATCCTCGAGCGTCTGTACATAGTTCTGTATTCTTACTGGGTGGGTACGTGTTATTTGGGTGTAGGTGTTAACACAAAGTGTTGCTTTAGCCGCAGGAAACTGCTACTTTACATGTGGCTAATGTTAGTACTGCTTAGTTTGAAGCTGATTGTGGAACTGTTCAAAAACAGTTATTTAAGGAGATAATCTTTACAGTTATCACAACTCTGCCTACAGAGGCAGTAGTTGGTCAGAGTCTTTCGAAGAGCCGTGTTGACTAGCGTTAGAGGTCAGTGATGTGCTTTTATGCTGTTTGAAACAGGAGAAAGGGTGCACTTGATTGTGAAAGTGTGAATTCAGACCTCACATTCCCACTTCATTGCGTTATATGTCCGGCATTATATATTCATATTTGAGCGCGGAATGGTGTGAACCCCACCTTCTGTTTTAAAGACCTTCTTATTCATGTGTTTATAGTTGTAAGAAATTAAGTGGCTTGTTTACTGATCTGTGTGCTAAAGCTATCAGACTCTAGCGTTAATTCGTAAAAAATGTCATGTTTAGTTTCCACCATCTTAATGATATTTTGCATGTTTGATATGAAAGCACTTAGCTTTTAGCTACCTTTTTTTGTTTGTTTGTGAGGTTCTGAGACTCTGACCTAAGTTGCTGAGCTTGTTAGGCAAGCTCTTTATCACTGAGCTAAACACTTAGCCTGCCACTTAAATAACTTGCTTTATGGTAAGTTTTGCAGTGCCAATAATTATATTAATGTTTTCTAGAATTGAGGCATCTTTAAAAAAAATCTTGTTTTTGGAAAAAAGAAGTAATCATGCCCTGTGGTCTGAGACACTGTAGTTTCCTGAGAGTGGTGCCATGTTTTAGAAATAACTACCTTTTTAAAATGAAGTTTTCACTAAGCAGTTATGATCATCAAAAGTAGGAACAAGAAAAGGGAATAGGAACAGTCTCTTTCAGTTAATATTTAATATCCTGATTACCACTTTTGATTCAGTTTTTCTCCGGGCTGATTTCTCTTTGACTAGACTCAGTATGTATTTGCTTTATTAAAGTAAGTATTCAGAGCAGGGGAGATCGCTGGCCTTCCTGCTGTTAGTTCTTAATAAATTGGCAAGACCTGTTTGCCTAGAGTTGGAATGCAAGCTTTTTATTTGTTTGCTTTTTTTTAAAACATAATTCTTAGATTTGCAGACGTAGTATGTAGTTCTTTAGTAGTCCTCCTGATCTGGAAGACTGGGTAGCAAGACAGTGCTGGGGCAGCTTTTCTCATCCAGGTCTCTGGTAAGGTTGATTGCTAGACAGTCCTAAGTCATCAATTGTGTGGAGGATCTTAACTTTTTCTCCAGTTCATTATGAACTGTTAGAGATATGTTTCGTTCTTGGGTCATTGGAGAAAAATAGTCACTCATTTTTCTGTGCTTCCTGATTCATGTAAGAAACTTTAGTTGACAAGGCCTAAAAGGGGTCAGAAATGACCTGTTCTCATGTGAAAGGAATGAAAAGGGCAGCGACTTTAAAATCCTTGTTGGGAAAAACAGTAAAGTTGGTCCTTAGTAAAGGCTTTGCCTAGTGAAACTTGTACCAGTTTGTCAGTGAGTGGGTATGAGAACACCTAGTGGGAGCACATTTCTAGTCATTCTGAGATGGACGGGGCTAGATGTGGAGTCTTAGATTCTTTATATTGACACCATTTTTATTATGTTTTATACCAATGTGTCAGAGTTGTTAAAGGTTGGGCATGTGCAGTGTTTACTGAATTTTGTGGACTCCAACTAAAAATTGAGAAAAAGAACATTTCAAAATTAATGGAAAGTACTTACCGTAACTATATAAAGCATTGATGTTTGTATTGTTTTTTAACCAGAAAAGGTAGTCCTAAAAACACTCAGATAAAGTTCCTTTGTAGACTCCCAATGATATGTATTGAAAGAGGAAACCTAAACTATTGCTCTTTAAATTGCTTTCCGCTTAGGAGAGTGGCAAGTAGATATGTAAGCTGTTCTATTGCTCTATCACAGTGAGTTGCCAAATTGAATGAAGTTTTCTGTGGTGACCTTTGAGTTTTGCTTTCTTTGGTATGTATATTTTGGCTGCACCTTTTTAGCTTTTCACGATAGTATTTCTCTGTGCGGTTCTCGCTGTCATGGAACTTAATGTGTAGACCAGGCGAGGCTGCATACATTCTTCTCTCTAGAGAATTAAGTAACTAGAAGGAAGATGAGTAACTCAGATATTTCAGCTGGTAGGCATTGAGTTCTCGTGGAGATCAGAGTATGGTTAGAATCTCTGTGGAGTTTTTAGAAGAAGTAGGGCTTGTTTCTCTTTACTCTTTGTCGATTAGTGAATTGACTACTGTGTTGTATATAGTGAACAGAAGTTCTCTCTTAATTACTGGTAATAGTCTGGTGCCATTTGTTTTAAAACTGGTCTCTAAGGGCATCATCTAACATTTGAAAACCTTGGTATCTTAAGGAGGAATTGTTTGACTTTATTTTATGCCTGCATTTTCCCACTAAGCCACTGATGTTCATAAAAGCTGTCAATAGGAGTTAAAACAGCCTTCCTTGATGCAGCTGTCAAAGGAGGTGAGTTAGCTCTTAAAATACCCTACTGAGTAAAGATTATTTCCGGAGAAATCCTGTGACTTCAGTAATGCATGTGTATGTGTGTCTGGTGGAGAGATTGTAAAGTGAATTAATTTAAGGCAGTGAACCAACAGTTCTTTGCTGCTTTCGGCTGCTTAATTGTCTTAGCATGTTTGGGTGTGGCTTGCCTATGAGTATTTCAGCAGCCTGTAATTCAGGTGTCTCCTGTTACTTACGTTGAAAAAACCTGGGCCGTCATTTAAAATTGAGTGTGTTAAGTAAGATTTGTATTCCTAGGAAGATTTATTTAAATGAATTTTCAGCACAGATGTGAGGTTTTATGGAGTTCTCAGTTATTACTTACCATAGATGCCAAAATATTTGAATTTGGGAAATTGTGGTTAATCTGCTCTTCATTCTTGGATTTTTCTCTTAACACAGTTGATGTTTTTTGGGGGGAGGGGCAGAAGAGATGATTGCACTGTATAGGGAAGACAGACTCCTAATGACCACTCCTGCCATCTCTGCCAAGGGACTTGGATGGTTAGTGCTTCTCACCTGTAACTTCATCTATCTTTAAAGACCACAGGCGATGCCTTATGTTGCTTGCTGAAGTGTGGCCTCTGTCCTGGATGGTCCTGCTTTGGGAACTGTTTGGAAGTAACCTTGAGGTTGGAGGCGGAGTGGGATGAGTTCACAGGCCGGCCCTTTGAGAGCTGCGGGACTGTCTGGGGGAAGAGCTCTCGGTCTGTTGTGTGCTCGTACCAGCAAGCCTGTCCAACTCCTTTCTGCTTGGTTGCTTTGCCTATTGACCAGTAAGTAGGTTCTTATTGCTGGCTGTCCACCTGTCTCATACTCATCTTGTGCATAATTATATGGAGAATTGCCTTAATGTTCTACATATCAGATTCACTGTCTATACATCTAATCTAGGATATTGGCAAATGGACTGAGAAAAGTGCAAAAACTTATATATACAAAATACTTTGTAAGGTTTGTTTTCTTAGGTAATACTCCTAAGCATTTTTAAATGCCAGTTTATTTAAATTTTTGTAAGTTCTGAACTGTTTGACATTAATGTCTTTAGAAATTGGAGAAACCATGGTACTTCGTGTGAACAAAAGGTTCAGAAAAAACTTTTGTGTTGTATGAGTATTTGTTTCCTGTGCTACGTGCTAGCAGCACATCACACATATAGCTGATGCAGTACACATTGGTCTGTGGTTTAAGAGTCAGCACAGCTTAGCAGATCAGCGTGTTAGTGGGGGCACTGTGACTGATGTTTGATCTCACCTGAAGAGGATCTACACCCAAATTCCCTCAGGTGGATTGGCATAATTCATTTCCTTGTGGTTGTTAGGCTTACAGAACTTTATTCCCCTCCCCCTCCTAATTCTTAGTGTGGAGTCATTGTATGGAATATATGGGTTTGGTTGTGACTTTTTTTTTCTGTTTTTTTATTTGTTTGTTTGTTTGTTTGTGCCAGGGTTTCTCTGCATAGCCTTGACTGTTCTGGAACTCACTCTGTGGACCAGGCTGACCTCAAACTCACAGAGATCCGCCTTCCTTTGCCTTTCCGGTGCTGGGATTAATGGTGTACATCTCTACTGCCCAGCTTGTGACATTTTTATCATTGATATCGTGTTCTAGGGTTGCACTCACTTCCCCTTAGCCTCTTTTTTCCATCTCCTTCCTCTTCCCAGATAGTTCCCCTTAGTGCCCTTCTCTTTTTAAACCTAGATCTCAAAGACATGAAGTTTTTATGTTTGAGTCTGTCCTATTTCACTTTACAATACTCTTTATTTCTGTCCTTTTCTCTGCAGATGACATGTCATTTTAAAAGATCTTATTTTGTATGAGTTTTGATTGCATGTGTGCATATGTACCACGCTTATGCCTGCCGCACAAGGGATTGAAAAGAGCATGTCAGAGCCCCTGGAACTCAAAAGTTGTGAGCTAGATGTTGTGAACTACTGTGTGGATGTTGGGAACCAAATGCCCCTTTGTTAGAGGAAAAAGTGTGATATTAATTCCCCTCTGTATGCTGTGAATATGTTTTATTGCCTTTGGTTAATAAAGAAGCTTCTTTGGCCAGTGACAGGACAGACCATAGGTAGTTGGGAAAACTAAACTGAATGCAGAAAGAAAGAAGGCGGAGTCAGGAGACGGCATGCCACAGTCTCATGGCAATACATAGATTAATAGAACTGGATTAATTTAGATATAAGAGCTGGCTAGGAATTTGCCTGAGCCATTGGCCAAACAGTGTTGTAATTAATATAGTTTTGTGTGATTATTCGGGTCTGGGCAGCTGGGAGATGAACATGCAGTCTCCGTTTACACAGTGCTCTTAACCATTGAACCATCCCTCCAGCTCCTTTCATTCTTTATGGTTGACTAGACCTCCACTGTTAGTACATATGCAACATTTTATTCATTACTGAAGGAGACCTAGACCAATTCTGTAATGTAGTAATTTGAACAGAGCCACTATGAACATGTGGATGTTCAGATATCGCTGTAATATACTGACTTGAAGCATGATTAATAAAAATTCAGAGACAGATACTGGGGTTCAACCTGAAGACCCGAAAAGCAAAGCAGCCAGCCACTGGTTCTTACCTTGACCTCAGTCTGAAAATGGTGATCCTGCTTCCAGGAAGCCCCAGAATGAGACTGAGTCTCTGAGCTGTCTCCTCTCATCTTCTATTCCTCTCTAGTTCTGGGATTAAAGGCGCGCACCACTGGGGTGAAAGGCAAGCACCGACTAGTTTCTGTGGCGAGCTAGTTTGACTACTGGGATTAAATGTGTGTATTACCACTGCCTGGTCTGTAAGGCCTACCAGTGGGACTCTGTTATTCTCTGATCTTCAGGCAAGTTTAACTTTAAAATACAAATGAAATATTACACTGACTTAGATTTGTTCGAATATATTCCCAAGAGTAGTGTTGCCGGCCCATTGGTAGTTCTATTTTTAGTTTTCTGAAGAGCTGTTGCACAGATTTCCGTAGTACCTTGTTATTCCATCTTGGTTCAGCTTATCACCTTTACCACTTCTCATTAGGTAGATGCATGTAGGCCTGGGCCACACATAAGGGGAAGGAAAGGTTTAAACACTAGAATGTGGGACTCAAAAATGGTTACCCTAAAATCTACTTACCACATTAAGTATAGGATTAGGTTGATCAGGTTAACACATATCTTTTAATTTAAATACACTGTTTTACTTTCTAAACGTTGTGGTTATTAATGTGGCAAGTGTAATATTAGTGGCCTTGACTCTTAGTCCTTTTAAGAGGGTGTGCACGGGCTGGAGAGATGGCTCAGAAGATAAGAGCACTGGTTGCTCTTTCAGAGGTCCTGAGTTTAGAGGTCCTGAGTTCAATTCCCAGCATCTACTTTGTGGCTCATAACCATCTGTAGTGAGATTTGGTGCCCTCTTGTGGCCTGCAGGGATACATGCAGGCAGAACACTGTACATAATAAATCTTTTTTTTTTTTTTTTTTTAAAGAGGCTGTGTATGTAGTCAAGGGTACACATGAGGTTGCTCTTGCACAGTTCTTCCTAGAAGCTCTAGAGATGTTCTGGTGACATTCCAGCAGAAATTGAGAAGACCAAGCCCTGAGACTGGGACAGAACATGCTGGGAACCCAGGGCCTGGGTAGCTGGAGCCCTGAAGGCTGTTGAAGAAAGATGTGGCTGGGTGAGCATGAGGGTGGAAAGACCTTGTGTCCAAGGTTCTTGGCATTGCTCTCAGGAGTGGTGCAGAGGTCTAGAGTGGTTTTGAGCAGAGAACTGATGGAACCTGGTGGGGTTTAAAAGATAACTGTGGCCCCTATGTAGGAGCAGATGGAAATCCAAGTTAAAGATGACTGTAGACCAGGTGTAGCATCATAGGTAGTAAGAGGTGGCATGAGTCTGATGATTTTAAAAGTGGAGCTTAGCTAAGTTGACATGGAGGCGAGAAAGAGTCAAGTTTTTTTGTTAGCAGTTGAGTACTTAAGGTTGTGTAGCCCAAATTGCACATTTCTCCTGTTCTTGGAAATTTATTAGAGACATGGGATTATTAGAACCCAAGATATGCATTTGGTCATGGTGCATATAAATGCAGAACAGTAGATACATCTTGAGTACATCTTTTAATTTTAAGACAAAACTATGAAATATGTGTGAAGCTAAGTATAATAATTCAAGTTCCATGTGTAATCAATTCTTACTGTAACTTGAGTAGTTATGATTAGCCTGAACAGTTCATTAATTTAACCTATTTACATACATGTAAATGGAGTAAGGCATAAATACAGCATATATGTGTACATAATGTATATACATACTGGGTTTATTACATGTGATTTATTCCTAAATGCCTGTTCTTGGTTTGAACAGTACATTCAGTTTTAATTGATTTTTGTTTCACTTGCTTTATTCTTTATTGCTTTCTTTCTCATTTTAGAGTTAAATTTGTTTTTGTAGCTGCTTTATTTTTCATGTATTTCCTAATGCTAAAACATAATTAGACTCTAATTATCTCTCAGTACATCTAATCCATAGCTTTGGACGTTTCCTGGTTTCTTTGTCACACACTCACTGTTTTAAAGACAGCTCTTGAGGAGTGATTTTGTTAGCTACATAGTTTGGCACTGTGCATCTGGGAGCTGTTTTAAAGTGTGGCTTTAACATTTGCGGGTGACAGATTTATAGTTGTTTTGTTACCTTTTGTTAACAAAAGTAGCACATAAAGTGTTACCTAGAAGTGAGTTGCATTGTGGATAGAAAATCTTAAGAACCTGTAAATGATTGAACCATAGCTCAAAATAGCAATAACTAGAAAAAAAGTAAATCTATTTTGAGTGGGTACCAGTCTACCTTCTTATTTAACCTCTCGTGCCTCAACGTTTTTGTTTTAATTTTTCTTGCTATTTGTGTGCATGCAGTGTGTGGAGGCCAGAGTTCTGTTGGATGACTCTTTTTCAATTGCTTTTCTACCATTTTGTGTGTGTGCGGGGGGTGGAGGGGATACCAGCATGGTAGTGTGCATGGGTACCGTGTGTGTATGTGAGTATGCACATATGTGGAAGCTGAGGTTGACATTGAATATCTTCCTCTGTCACTGTCTGCTTTTATTTGATCATGGAGTTTTCTGTTTATGCTGTACTAACTGGCCAGCACTCCAGAACTGCCTACCTCCTCCCTGTAAGCGCTGGGGTAACAGAAGTATATCTGACTGTTCTGTGTGCCGAGAGCTGAACTCACACCATCTTCCCAGCCTATTTTTAGAGACAGAGTTTCTCACTGGCCGTGGAGCTCACCACTTGGCTAGACTGGCTGTCAGCAAGCACCAGGGTTGCTGGGGATCCAGAGTGCAGTTTTGACGTTTGTGCAACAGCCACTGTATTGATGACCTGTCTCTAATCCCTACTTTTTATATGTTGTTAATTTCTTCAAAATTCTTTTCAAACTATTGAATTATGCTTCATAGCACACTTACTGTGCCAGGTTTGTGGTAAAAGTTTGTGAATATTGATTGATTCCTAAAATGCATTTGAATGCTTTATTATTATATTTTTACACCAGCGCTTACAGGGAGGAGGTAGGCAGTTCTGGAGTGCTGGCCAGTTAGTACAGCAGAAACAGAAAACTCCATGATCAAATAAAGGCAGACAGATTATTGGTCACCAAAACTATTGTCATATTTAAATCTACAAAAAAATGTATTGCTCTAGAAAAAAGCAGTATGTTATTTGTGTAAGTGTTACCTTAGTTTTTTGAACAATGAAAGTAGATACTATTTGTGCTCTACAGATGAGACAGTCATAGAGTTCCCTTAGAGGGAAAGTAAAATACACTGTGCTTACAGCTTGATTTTGTTTTATAACCATTCGAATTTGTGACAGAATATTCTTAGGTTGTCTGGATATGCGAGTGTTTTGAGATGATTACAGTGACTGGTAGGCATGTCAGTCTTGTGTGTGATTCTATAGGACAGAACCTGAAAAGTTTTCTCTCCCTGTGCTGGAATTTGAACCTCGGGCTGCACACTTGGGCAAGAGCTTTACCGCTGAGCTCCATCCCAGCAGGATTGTAGCATCTTCAGAGTTGTGTGAGGTGGTGCCCCTCAGGCAGCTGGAACAGCCTGGCACTCAGCAAAACAGCTCAGTTGCGAGCTAGTGCTCTGCAGTCGTCAGCCTCCACCTGGCAGGTCTTGGCTCCCAGTTCTTCCGATAACTCATCATAGGACAAAATGATACACTTTGGCAGGATAAGATCGTGCACGCCTTTGATCTCAGCACTCAAGAGACAGAGGCAGGTGGCTCTCTTGAGTTTGAGGCCAGACTGTTCTACATAGTAATTTCCAGGACAGTCTCAGAACGGGTGGGAGGACCCACTGTGGTTATCCTGAAGGCCAATTCTTTAACTGCTCTCTGGGCTCTCATTTCCACCTCATTGCACAGTGCTCTCCAGAGGTTTATGTCTAGTTTCTTAAAGCATACTCAGAAAGGCTAAAATCAAGATGCAATGGGCCACTTTCTTTTAAAATAGTGAGGTAATGCATGGTTTCATTATAATAATTTGTATATTAGGCAGATGGTTTCATAAGAATGGTCTCGTGACCTCACTGGAAAGAGGAATGGCAGATTCTTTTCTTCACTTGTTTGGAGGCAAGACTTAGGGGAAAGGGAGCTTGGTCTGAGGAATCAAAGCTTGCTTAGGGTGGCTGCTTTTCTTTTTCCTCACAACTTCCTGTTTCTCCCTTGTGTTTTAAAAGGTTTATTTAGTTTATTTAGTTTTCAGTTCTGTAAGTCTTACCTCATCTTATGTATGTTAGCCACTGAATTTCATCTTTGAAAAAATTTTTCTGCATGTTTTAGTTTCAGCTTTTTCTTTCTTTCCAAATGAGCCTGTAGCCCTGGGTAACCTTGAACTGATTAGCTGTGTAGCACAGGATGATTGGACTCCTGATCCTCCTGCCTCTACTTTCTGTACAGGGGTTACAGACGTGGCTTCCAAATCCAACTCTCTGCATTGCATCTTGTTAAATCCGTCTGGAGCCTCGGGCTCTGTGTAGTCCGAGTTGGTCTTGCCCTGTGAGTTCTTTGCTCGTTACCACCCAGGAGATTTTCTCTTTTTCATGTTTTATCTGCAGGTTCCCTGATCTCCTGTTATCCATGGTTTGGGGTGGAGCACAATTTCCTTTGTCCTGCTGTGAAAAAATACGTGTAAAGTAAAACTTTGAGAGCTCAGTATGTGAAAATATTTTATTTTCACCCCTACTCTTGATTTTTGTTTTTTTGACTTGTAATAGAATTCAGACTGAAATTACTTGCCCTCAGAACTTTAAAAGTATCCTCACCTCTGATTTCTGTGTTGCATCTTGAGTGCACAGGTGCTAGTTCTGATTTTTTGATGTCTTGTCTGAACCCTTACCTCTTAGGACCCTTCTTCCCAGAGTTACAGGCTTTCCCTGTTTCTAATACATGTGATGGGTTTGTTATATGTGGTAGGCACTCTCCGTCGTTGACTCTTAGAAACGTATTTATTGTGTGTTCGTACACTAGTGTGCACTGTGGCTAGAGTGTGGAGGTGAGAGGACAATTTGGTGTTGGCTCTCTTCTTCCAGCAGTATGAGACCCAGGATTTAAACGCAGGCTGTCAAGATTGGTGGCAAGGGCTGCATGCTGAGCCATGTCCATGCTTTGTTCTCTTTCAGGAGATCTGGAATACAAAACTATAAGTTGGGTGTGGGTTTTCTCTTAATATTTAGTTGATTTTAACTTTTTATTGTAAGAAACAGTATCTTCTTTCTTTTGAGACACTGATGATGTACTTGCACTGGGTCTTATATATATGCACACATGTATGATCAGGTGTGTGCCTTCTCCCTTCATGATCAGTTTCTAGTTGCTTTTTTTGTTTAGCTTTTTTAGTCTTCTTTAGGTGTTTTCCTCAAATGTTTGGTGGCCATGTAAACACTAAATCGGGGCACTTGTAATCTGAAGCCTTCTGCACATGCAGTCATCTTTCTGAGCCCTAAAGAATGTTAAATTGTTTTCTCTTAGGCTTGGTCATGTTTTCTGGAAATGGCTTTTCTTACACAGAAGTCACCATCAACATCCCCTGTTATAAGGACAGCATCCAGACTGGCATCAAACTTGTAATTAATACTCTTGCCTGAGCCTCCTGGGTGCTGAAATTATGAGTGTACTGCCATGCCTGGCTCTGAAGACATTTTTAAAAAATATATAAAGTAAAGATAGATTTACTTCATATGTATATTTGTGTCTGGGTGACTATATATGCACGTGGGTGGTGGGTTGTAGGTGTGTTGACTACAGAGCTGTGATGCCTGCTTGTTACATGGGCCCTGGAATTCAGGCCGTGTTCCTCATGATCGGAGTAGGTACTCTTAACCACAGAGCTCTCTCTCCACCTGTGGAAGGTATATTTTGTATTGATTTTTAAGATTTAGTTTTAATTTATGTGTCTGAATGGTTTGCCTGTGTGTATGAAAGTGCACTGCATGCATGCCTGCTGCCTGCTGAGGCCAGAACAGGGTCGAATCCCTTGGAACTGGAACTGGGGGAGGCGGTGTATTGCCTTTTGGGTGCTGGGAACCGAACCCCAGGTTCTCTGCTAGAGCAGTAAGTCTCTTGACCACTAAGCCATATCTCTAACCCAAGACATAATTTTTTTATCCCGGTGCTATAGGAGCAGAGTCAGAAAGTTTTAGAGTCTTGTTTTTTTAAAAAAAAAATTATTTATTTTTATTTTATATGCATTGGCGGTTTTGCCTCTATGTTCTGTGTGAGAGTATCAGGCTTCCTGGAAGTTACAGGAGTTACAGACAGCTGGAAGCTGCCATGTGGATGCTGGGAATTGAACCCAGGTCCTCTGGAAGAGTATTCAGTGCTCTTACTGGTGAGCATTCTCTCCAGCCCAAGATTTGGAGTCTTAAAAAAAAAAAAAAAAGTGTTACTTTTGCTCAGATTCAGTATAGCTCTGTTTTTTGGCTATTCTATTGTCTCATGCCCAGAAAGGTACCTCCAAACACAAAAACCTAATGCAGTTGGGGTTTCCTAGCCATTCAAAGAAGAAAACACAGCTGGGGCGGCTAATAGCATTTTGATTGGCGCTGTAGGCAGTGTTGCCCTTTGGGCCTGCCTTCACTCCAGCAAGGCCCAGTCTGCTTTCATAATTTCACATGGAAATGATCATTTATGTGCTTTCCAAAGACCAAGTACTATTTTTTCATTGTGTCATTACATTAATTTTATAATTAATTTCTGTATTTTATTTCTTGGGCTGGTGAGATGGATCAGATAAAAGCACATGCTGCAAGCTTGAGAACCTGAGTTTGGTCCCCAGGAGGTAGAGGAAGAGAACTCTGAGCGCTCACCCTGCCCTCCCCCAAACTGTAAGCCAATCCCCAGTTCAATGCTTCCTTCTTGCAGTTGCCTTGTGCATGGTGTCCCTTCACAGCTACACACTTTTTAGTGGGCAAGAATGTCATCATACTGTTTAAAAACCTGCTTTTCGGTTTGATGTGTTTAGGGGATTTTTCTGTGAAAGAACATATAAACCCAGTGCTTGTTTGTAACTAGCATGTGTTTATATTTCCATGATATAAATGCACTCTAGTTCCTTAAGCCTTTCCTATTACTGAGCATTAGAAAGGTTTTAGTTTTGTGGCCTTACTGATTAGAGTCAAGAGCTCTACTGCTGAGCTCCCAGCTCTTTCCAGTGTTATAATTCCACTGAATGTCTTTATACAGGCACACACTTTTCTAGTATGGGTACTATTTTGACAGCAGTAGGTATAATAGAGTGTGGTACTAATCACTTAATATTATTGTTAGACTCAGGTATAAGGCAACAGCTCAAGAAAGCTGCACACATGTGCAAGCCATGCTTCAGGCCTTCCCAGGACATCTGCATGGCTTCCCATCTGACTACAGATTTGGGGAAGAAGGCTGCAACTTCTCAGTTTTTTTTTTTTTTTTTTTTTTTTTTTTTTGGTTGTTTTCCAGTACTGGCATTGAGTCTAACTAAGGCTTCCTGCATGCTAAGCAAGTGCTTCACCACTGGGCTGCATTCCCAGCTCTCCTTACTGTTTTTGATAAGATCTTATTAAGTTGCCTCAGATTTGTGATCCTCTACTTTCAGCTTCCAGAGTAGCTGAGATTATAGTCCCAAGCCACCACACCAGACTTCTCAGGCGTGGTAATTCACTGCCATGATTTAGTTATAAAGCTCAGGAGAACAAACACTACAGTTATCATTGCAGTTGTATTATAAAGATCAGAGCATGGTCAGCAAAATGGAGCCCTCCATGGGGCAAGATTCCTCAGAGCCAGAAAACAGAGTTGGCATCCCTTCCCCATGGGATCAGGCTGTGGCTCCAGCAGAACTCATGCTCTGTGTTCATGCACCATAGAGTTCTTCCAAGTCTTGTAACCACACTGCTATTTGGATTTCATTATGTCAACATTCATTGGAAATTTGCCAGTCTACTGTCTGACTCTAATCTCCCTCCAACCTCCCTGGAGGTTGGGGTTGACTCAGCTCCCCATTCTGCAATCCTAAGGAGTCCTTCCTAGCTCCCATTCTGAATGCCTCTTGGGAAACTAAAAAAAAAAAAATTAGAAAGTTCTGCCAGAATTTTGAGGGGGGGGGGGGAGGAACCAGACAAGTATACAACAGTTACAAGAAAAAAAATTCTAGTTGAACAGAAGGCACATTTTAATTTTCAGTAGATATTGACCCTCCCTAAAGGCATACTGATTTATTCTTTGCCACTAGTACAATTTCTGCTACCTTTGCTGTTAGATGTTTTTCTTCTTTTTAGGGAACTTCTACTTTCCTCTGTTCTGTCGGTCACTCTGGTTTGCATTTTCGACTCTTGTGAAAAGAGCATTTCTGGGGCTATGGTTGGCCATGTGTATATGTGTTTCAACTGCCTGTTTTTAGCTTTGCTACTTTCCAGCTGTTATGTTTATATTTCTTTGTGGTTCATTGTATAATGCACACAAACACATGAGTGTTTTTTCACATATACATATTTCAAACATTTCTTCTCATGCCACTGGCTTATAAAATAAGGTTTTATGAATGAGGCTCACTGTTTTTAATGATACATCATTATGAATTTAAATTAAGTTGACATTTGTAAAGCTGTTCCTACAAATGAAGAAGAAAGATCTTTACTTTTTAGCCCCTTTCCCCCCTTTTCCTTTTCTTAGGCATGGTCTCACTAAGTGGCAAGCAGTTTAGCTAACCTGGAACCTGATATGTAGAACAGAGATTTGCCAGTTTGGCTATTTTGGGGAGTTTTTTTTTCCCACTTTGGTTTTTCTGTGTAGCTTTGGAGCCTGTCCTGGAACTCGCTCTATAGACCAGACAGGCCTAGAACTCACAGAGATCCACCTACCTCTGCCTCCTGAGTGCTGGGATTAAAGGTATGTGTCACCACTGCTCAACTTTGTTTTGTTTTTTTACTACTACTTAAAATGTATAATGTTGAATTTTATAGAGACTTAAATTATATGTAACTAGTATTATGAAGTAGTAGTATGTATGTAGAATGAAGAAGTAAAATTTTATGGAGTTAGTTTGTCTCATTTTTTGGACATTTGTGTTTAAGAGTAAGGAAGAGTTGACGAGCAAGAAGAGACTATTTGTGGTAGTGTATGAGAAGTCAAAGCTAGTAACTACCATAATCTGGATAGTATTTCTTTAAATAACTGTAGGAGTGTGCTTTGTGTAGAAGTATATGTTAGAAGAATGAATTCTTACCAGTAAAATTGATACTTGGGGGCTTGAGAGATGGCTCAGAGGTTAAGAGTGGGTAATCTTCTTTCAGAAGACCTGGTATAGATTCCCATCACCTACCTCAGGTGCTCACAGCTGCATGTAACTCCACCTCCAAGGACTCTGAGACCTCTGCCTCCACAGGCACCTGTGCTCACCTGCATATACCTGCACACATAGTTAATATTATACTTTGTCATAAAACTGAGAAATATCTATTAGAATGAGCTTCGATTACACTAGCAGAATTTTGTTTCATAACTCAGCTCCATATAACATTTTAATATGACCTTATGGGTATTGTTTTATATCTGTAGATACTTCGGTTATCAAAACATGTGGATATAATCATGTTGATGTCTCCAAGTAACACTTTGCAAAAAGAAAATAATATAATCTCCCATTTTATAAATCAGAATCAATCCAGTGTTTTTTTTTTCCGTTTCACTGTTAGTGTCCTGTTGACGCTGTAACAAATCCCCATACATGTAGTGGCTGTAAACCACACAGATCTGAGCTCTCACAGTGCTGGTGGGCAGCAGTCTGCAGTAACCCTCTGGGGGGCTCACATCAAGCTGTTGGCAGAATGCTGCTGAGACCCCCCGGGGAATCTTTGCTTGTTTTCTCCAGCTTCTAGAGACTGCTTGGATTTCTTTGCTTATGGCCTGCTTCCTGTTTTTCACAGCCACAGCATCAGGTCAGTTGACACTGCCATTTCTCTATTTGAGATTCTACCAGATTCATCTACATTTTAAGAATCTTTAGTTACATTGGCTGTGCCCAGATAACCTAGGTTATTCTTTTTCAGATCAACTAATTAAGCTAGCTAATACTACCTGCAGCCTTTATTCTTCTTTGTCTTGTAACCTGTTTCCAAGACTTATGATATATAGACATAACCAGGAGGCCATTCTGCCCACCTCAGTCTAACTCTTGAATGCCCTTACTGTGTAAGTATGCTTTTGACTTACCAGAGAGAAAGAAAAATGATTTGAGATTAAAGGGGTTTTTAAGTAATTGGAGTAAATTTTAATATCTATCACTATTATACTTAAAAGACCTTTATGTAAAATCTAAGATAGCTAAATAAGTATTTTGAAATTTTTCTCCGAAACAGCATTATTGTTTTATTTCAGCACAGTGGCTTAATGTTACTTCAGCCAGCAATCGCACCTCTGCTTGACAGGAATTCTGTTCCTGCAGGCACCGGCTCTGTTGCTGCTGCTAAAGGTAGCTTTAGGTAAATCTCTATTGCTCTGTTTATAAATAAGATTCAACATTCAATGGCTGGGGTGAAAACCTGCTAGCTCAGAGAGGCTGGGTTGCAGCTAGCTAGCCTTCTCTCCTTGCCTGCATCTGTCCAAATCCCTTCCTACTTCTTCCTGTGTGTCTATCTCTTTTAGATGCCCTCTGATGCACTGGGATTACTTACTTTCTGTCAATCGCTTGCTGACTCAGCCTCCTGACCCAACGCTAATTTATATTTAGTTAACACAAATGCACAGTCTGAATATTCCCCAACACAGCATAGATGGATGGCGTTTGATAATATAGGGGCAAAAAAGGTATATTCTGATTTCACTTTGAGCAATCCAAAGCAGAGTTGTTGTTGTAGTATATTCATATTAAATAAAATGCTCAATTTACAAATTAATCTGGTAATTAAAATGTTTCCTTAGACCATAATGACTATGTAGAACTTTATGGTTAACTAGAAGATAGTCCATCCAATGGGACAGACAATTTGAATTTTACACTGACTTTTAATAGACTAGGTAGTTTTCATCAGATTTTAAAAGGGAATCTGTGACCCTAACTAATTTTTTTAACTTTGTGCATTGAGCATGCTGTCCAGAAACACCTGGGCTACTGTGCATGGAGGCCAGAAGACAGCCCTGAATGTTGGTCCTTGCCTCTGCTTTGTTTCCTTCAGGATCTCTTGTTTGCTACTGGATACAGCAAGCTGGATGGCACAAGAGAGTCAGAAAATTCTCATATCTGCCTCCTCTTCCTGTAGGAGCTCTGGAACATGGGCTCTGGAAATCTGAGTTCAGGTCCTCAGCTGGGCTGGAAGCTAGATCTCTAGTCCTTGTCTATAATTTTGAGTGGGGCATATTGTGATGTTTTTGTGATTTTATATTTGAAGATTGATTAAGTTTCTAAGTGCTAGATGGTAGCAGCAGAAAAATTATATTTATAGAGCTTCAGGATTGTCAAGGTTTTCTTGTAAACTTTATTTTAAAACTTTTTAAATGCTTTCTTCCTGAATATCTTTACAAGTCTACTGAGCTCTGTAAAAAGTAGGCAACTGGAGTTTTCAGTTTTCAAGGGGAGGTTCATGTGCATACAAAGATGTTAAGTGTAGCATTTGAAGATTCTGAGCAATGCATGCACTATAAACACATCATTAACACAGGGCATCCCTTTTCTGTTTTGTTATCATGAACTAGTTTTGTTGTTGAGCTTCATATACGTGAAGTCATACCACATGTGCTCACTGACTTTGGCTAAATGTGAAGTAGGAGCAGTTAGAACTGAGTCATTGGGAAGGGCCGTGGACTCCTTCCTATACTGTAATATTGTGCTGTGATTTGTGGACACACATGAGAATAACCAGGGTGTTTAACTGATGATGGACACGTAGGCTGAAGTGTATGGCTATCTCTAGTAAGAGAGGAATCAAAATTTAATATTTAATATGTTCCCATTTCTTCATTCTTTAGTTTCCAATCATTGGTTAAATTTTAGGTTTTTCGTTCAAGGATTAGGTAACTCACTGCAGTGGTAGGGTATAGTGGTTGGCTTACTCTCAGATCTTAATCCTCACACGTTCAGGGTTCAGGGAGCTTGGTTTTTAGGATCACTGTTTCAAAGTGTGTGAAGAATTCCACTTGTTCAAGGAATACAAAGGCAACAAAAATTTGCATGTTAGGTATTTGTGGTTTTAGCTTGATCTGAATTTTTTAAAAAATCAAATATAGGCAATGGCAGGTTTGGGTTGGTTTTTTTTTTTTGGTAGTCTTTTTGTTTGTATAGAAGCCAATTGAGGCATAAATGAATCAAATATACTGTTTTGCATTCAGTTCAACTAATTTGAAACAACAACTGGAACTAAAGGAGGTTTCAGCTTTATATGAGAAGAGCCAGCAAAGGCCATTCTCTGGACCTGTGAAGGTGGGAACGTGCTGGGGGGTGGGTATGCTCTGCAAAGGCTAGCAAGGGTCGTGGCTATAGGGAATCAAGGATGTAGTCATTTTGTACTTTGCTTTGTTTTTAGACAAGGTCTTGCTATGAATCTCCGCCTGGCCTAGAACTGACTGTGTAGAGTAGACGGGCCTCAGACTTGGAGCAGTCCTGCTTTTGTCTGCCTCCTAAATGGCCACCCCATGCTACCTGTATCCACTTTTGACATAGTACTTTTTAAATATTAGGAGGCATCATTTTACTTTGAAGTCAGTTAGAACTTCGTTTCTCATTTTTGGAAGTTTCTCTATCCAATCTGGCCTGTTTTTAAAAGTCCATGTCCATGGTTTGGTTCTTTTAATGACCAAGGGCAGGGAAAATCCCACTGAAGCAGTTACATGAAGGTGTGGGGTGCAGTGTGTGCCTGCTGGAAAAGCGTTCCTGTGGGTGGTGTGCCGGAAGGACGCTGTGCAGAGTAATTTCTACATGTCAGGACAGGGAGGGCGTTTCACCTCTGCATTGAGAGCAAAGCTAATTCTGTAGCCTCATTCCTTGGCAGGAGGAAAACAGTTTTCCTTGCTGAGAGTTGAAAGCCCAAGGGCAGTGGTTCGCAACCTGTGGGTCATGACCCCCTTTCACAGGGCTTGTATATCAGATATCTGCATTATGATTCATAACAGTAGAAAATTACAGTTATGAAGTAGCAACAAAAATAATTTTATGGTTGGGGTCACCATTACATGAGGAACTGTAGTAAAGGGTCGCAACATTAGGAAGGTTGAGAACCACTGCTCTAAAGAAATTGAAAAAATTGACTGGTCCTCCACTGAAGATCTGTTCATTGTGTACCCTGCTTTCTTGCTGTAGTTATATCTACATGCCCTAATTATATATAGGGAGGACCAAAAAATGTGATACAGTAGACTTTTACAAGCAAAACAGCACAAGACATAGCTAATCTTTGTGTTTTAGCTCACTTAAATTTGAATGTGGAGGAAACCTTTAAGTGTTCTAATTACCATGCTTAATCTGTATCACATTTTTATTGCTCTATGTAAAAGCAATAAAAATTGCAGTGCCTACTGCAATAAGTTGTGTAAGCTTTTGGTACTGGAGTATAAAGATGAAGAAAGATCATTGTCCTTAGGAAGTATGTGCTTGCTAGATAAAAAGCCTTGAAAAGAAATTGTTGCAATAAAAAAAAGTACTGTTTTGTTTATTTCAACAACTTTATTACCGTGTGTGTGTGTGTGTGTGTGTGTGTGTGTGTGTGTGTGAAGAGAAAAGATAAGATGGGAATACCCATTTACTGCTCATGCTTTTAGAACTGTTTATACTCAGGTCTCTTGTATCTGATTTTATCTGTGTGCCCTGAACACAGTTGGGATAGCACCATTGAAAACTGGCCACCTAAAATTTTCTGGAAAAATGAATTCTGTAGCCACACAGATTTGTAACTTACTAAAGTTCTTCAATAAAGAAATCTAGTTAACTTATTTTAAGCCACTATTTCCCAAATTAATTCTATAGTTATTTTTATATTTTGTTCTGTGACTCTCAAACATTCATGATGGCGGACAATCAGGACTGGGCCCTAGTTTCTGATTGAGTAGATTTAGGATAGACTGGGAATTTGCATTTTTGATAAGTTTGCTTTTACCTCATGTTCCCTTGAGATAAAGTTCTTAAAACTGTGGTAGAGCATCATCTTACAATTTCCCTGACAAAAGAAGGTACCTGTGACAATGTGAAGAAGCATGGCTCCCTATCAGCTCACATATTTGAGTACTTGGTCTCTAGTTGGTGGAACTGTTTGGGAAGGATTAAGAGATGTAGTCTTGTTGGAGGTGTCATTGGGGGGGTGGGTTTAGAGGCTTCAAAAGGTGCTCACCATTCCCAGGGTGCTCCCTCTGCTTCCTGGTTGTTGTTTCAGCTTGTTAGTCTGTCCACTACTGCTCCAGTAATACAATACCTGCCTACTGCCAAGGCCCCATCATGGTGGTCATGGGCTCCAACCCTCTGGAACTGTAAGCCCCCTAATTAAATGCTTTCTTCTATAACTTGCCTTGGTCATGGTGTTTTGTCACAGCAATAGAAAAGTAACTAAGACAGTACCTTGAAATTTGGAAAGCTAGGTGTGGCCACACACACCTGTAATCACAGTTTGAGAAGCTGAGGCAGGAGGATTAAGTTAAAGCCAACCTGGGTTGTATGCATTTCAAGACCTTGCCTCATAAACAAAAAAAGAAAGAAAGAAAATAATTGTCGTCGTCTTCGTCTTCTTCTTCTTCTTCTTCTTCTTCTTCTTCTTCTTCTTCTTCTTCTTCTTCTTCTTCTTCTTCCTCTTCCTCTTCCTCTTCCTCCTACTCCTACTCCTACTCCTACTCCTACTCCTCCTCCCTCCCCTCCTCCTAGAACAAGTGGTCTTAATTAACACAATTACCCTAGGTAACATTATCTTCCTTTTTGACTAAGTCTTTGCTAGCCCTGTAACCTTAAGTTCAATTCGTTTGTTCATAGAAATGATGAACTCTATTTGGAGAAGGTTGTAGTTTAGGAGTAAATGATGCATTTACCATAGTATAGATGCATCTCATGCCAGTTTACAGGTTTAATGAGCAAATGGCAAATTGGGCTCAGATGGCTTCTTTAGTTAGAAACTTAATAGAAACATGGAGGCCACACTCCAGACTCACTGCTGCAAGTCTGCACTTGGAGAATGTCCAAGAGATTTGTATGTACATTGCCTTGTGAAGAGCATCAATGTAGCTTACATGTTGGGAAAAAGCAACACATGGTTAGTGCGGTCTGTGGCTCACTTTGATCCATTTCATATACTGGCTGGTTTTGCATGTCTGTGTTAATATTATCAATTAGAATGTATACAATTTGGCTGGGTGGTGGTGGTGAACATCTTTAATCCCAGCATTTGGGAGACAGAGAGAGGCAGATCTCTGAGTTCGAGGCCAACATGATCTACAGAGCAAGTTCCAGGACAGCTAGGGCTTTTACAGAAAGAAATCCTGTCTCAAAAAACCAAAGCGGGGGTGGGAGGAAGGAAAGGAAGAAAAGAGTATGTACTGTTTATTTTAGAACCCATAGTACTTTGACAGTGTCTTTCTTGGTATTCCATAACTATAAAGCAGTACATGCTATTGTTAAATCTTGAGGTAACACATAAAGATGAAAAGTGTCTGAAAGTGCATCATCTACGATAAATTACCACTAAACTGTGACCTCTCTTTGATGTATTGTTAATCCTGGTGTTCTCCAGAAAAACTAGTTCCACCATTTTGGCCAAATTTAAGAAAATTTTTACTAAAATTTTAAATACTGACCAAGTTGGAATTTGGTCAGGACCGCCATCTGGAAATTTTCACATGTTGGTGGGGCTTAGATGGACAAAACCTGTAGACCACTGTACTTTCCTGTTGGGACCAGGTGACCTGTCGAAAGTGCCTGAAAGGGGGAATGAGGATTGAAAGAAGAAAGAGACAAGAGATAGAAGATAGAGCCGGGGCGGGGGGGGGGGGCCCTCTCAGTGAATACTGGAGCAGCCTTGAATTTATTTTTCATCATCCTTTTATACCCAAAGCAAAAGGGGAGGGTAAAAGACTTCCTTCCCATGATACAGGGAACAAACAAGCAGAATTACCTCTTAATATGCAAAACATCTAGTAACCATGCCCTTAGTCAAACATCCCCTTATTTGACCTTGGCAAGCTTAAACTCTCTGGTCTTAAGTCAAGATAGAAATAGAGTCACTGTGGGTTCCCACACTTTCCTGTGAGACTTTTTTGTTATTTTCCAAAAACCACAACTCCCAGAGTTCCAGGAAATTACCTGGTCCTTGGGCAGGGAGCTTACAGGTTAATTTAGGATCTAGCTGTTATGGTCAAGTTACTGAACCCCCAAAAAGAAACCCCACAGAACCAGATTCTGATGTAAAGCACAATATTCAAACTGGAGTTTGAACTACACCTCCAGTACACCAATGTAGTGGGCGAGGGAAATGCAGTGTCAAGCCGGGGAAGAAGAACAAAAAGAAGCACACTCACCCAGGAGAAGTAAATGGCAGGAAATAATAAGATTGAGGGCTGAAATTAACAAAATAGAAACAAACAAATAAAACAATACAAAGAATCAATGAGACAAAGAGTTGGTTCTTCAAGAAAATCAAAATAGACAAAACTTTATCCAAACTAACCCAAAGGCAGAGAGAGAATATCCAAATTAACAAAATCAGAAATGAAAAAGGGGACATAACAACAGATGTTGAAGGAGGAGGAGGGCCTGCTTTTGGTCCTGGCCGCCCAGCTAGCTTACAACCAAAATAATCACACAGAAACTGTATTAATTAAATTACTGCTTGGCCCATTAGCTCTGGCCTCTTATTGGCTAACTCTCACATCTTGATTTAACCCATTTGTAATAATCTGTTTATTACCACGAAGTTGTGGCTTACTGGGAAAGATTCAGCACGTCTGACTCTGGCAGCTCCATGATGGTTCTTTTTCTGATTCTGCTTTCTTCCTCCCAGAATTCAGGTCTGTCTTTTCCACCTACCTAAGTTCTGCCCTATCAGGCCAAGCAGTTTCTTTATTAATTAACCAATGAAAGCAATACACAAACAGAAGGACCTCCAACACCAAACAGACATGGAGGAAATCCAGAGAATCATTAGGTCATATTTTGAAAACCTGTACTCCACACAGAATTGGAAAACTTATAATAGACAACCTTCTGGATAAATACCACTTACCAAAATTAAATCAAGACCAGATAAGCAAATTAAACAGACCTATAACTGCTGAAGAAATAGACACAGTCATCAAAAGTCTCCCAACCAAAAAAAAGCCCAGGACCAGATGGTTCAGCTCACAATTCTATAAGATTTTCAAAGAAGAATACCAATATTCCTCATTGTTCTACACAATAGAAACAGAAGTAACATTGTCAAACTCTTTTTATGAGTCTACAGTTACCCTGATACCCAAACCACATAAAGACATTCCTAAGAATGAGAATTGCAGACCAATCTTACTCATGAACATTGATGCAAAAATATTAAATAAAATACTGGCAGATTGACTCTAAGAACACATCAGAACCATCATCCACCATGATCAAGTCAGTTTTATTCCAGAGATGCAGGGATGGTTCAACATATGAAAGTCTGTCAACGTTATCCACCATATAAGCAAGCTGAAAAATAAAAATCACATGATCATTTCATTAGATGCTGAAAAAGCTTTTGACAAAATTCAATATCTCTTCATGATAAAGGTCTTGGAGAGATCAGGCATACAAGGAACATACCTAAACATAATAAAGGCAATATACAGCAAGCCAACAGCCAATATCAAACTAAATGAAGAGAAACTCACAGCGATCCCACTGAAATCAGGAACAAGACAAGGTTGTCCACTTTCTCCATATCTATTCAATATAGTTCTTGAGGTCCTAGCTAGAGCAATAAGACACCAAAAGGAGATCAAGGGGAAACAAATCAGAAAAGAAGAAGTCAAACTCTCAACTATTTGCTGCTGATATAATAGTTTACATAACCGACCCCAAAAATTCTACCAAGGAACTTCTACAACTCATAAACAGGATTTGTAGCAGGATACAAAATTAACTCAAAAAAAAAATCAGTAGCCCTCAGATGATAAATGGGCTGAGAAAAAAATGAGAGAAATATCACCCTTCACAGTAGCCATAAATAGCATAAAATATCTCAGAGTAACTTTAACCAAACAAGGGGAAGACTTGTACGACAAGAACTTTAAATCTTTGAAAAAAGAAAATGAAGACACCAGAAAGTGGAAATATCTTTTTGGGTAGGTAGAGTTAACATAGTAAAAATAGCAATCTTACCAAAAGCAATTTACAGATTCAATGCAACGCCCAGCAAATTCTTTATAGACCTTGAAAGCATGGTACTCAACTTCATATGGAAAAGGAAAACACCTAGGATAGCAAAAAATCATGTACAAAAAAGAATTTCTGGAGGCATCACAATCCCTGGCTTCAGACTCTACTACAGAGTTTTTAGTACTGTAGTACTAAAAACAGCCCGGTATTGGCCTAAGAATAGACGGGAGGACAAATGGAACCAAATAGAAGACCCGTATATTAATCCACACACTTTCGAACATCTGATTTTTGACAAAAAAGCAAAGAATATCAAATGAGAAAAAAGCATATTTAACAAATGATGCTGCATAACTGGATATCAACATGTAGAAGAATGAAAATAGATCAATCACCATGCACAAAACTCAAGTCCAAATGGATCAAAGACCTCAACATAAAGCCAGCCACACTGAAGCTCATAGAAGAGAAAGTGGGAAGTACACTTGACTCATCGGCACAGGAGACCACTTCCTAAATATAACCCCAGCAGCACAGACACTGAGAGAAACAGTTAATAAAATGGGACCTCCTGAAACTGAAAAGCTTCTGTAAAGCAAAGGACACGGTCAACAAGACAAAACGACAGCCTACAGAATAGGAAAAGATCTTCACTAACCCCACATCAGGTAGAAGTCTGATCTCCAAAATATACAAAGAATTTAAGAAATTGGTCATCAAAAGAACAAATAATCCAATAAAAAAAATTGGAGTGCAGACCTAAACAGAGAACTCTCAACAAAGGAATCTAAAATGGCTGAAAGACACTTAAGGAAATGCTCAATATCATTAGTCATCGGAGAAATGCAAATCAAAACAACTCTGAGATTCCATCTTACACCTGTAAGAATGGCCAAGATCAAAAATACTGATGACAACTTATGTTGGAGAGGATGTGGGGTAAAGGGAACACTCCTGCATTGCTGGTGGGAGTGCAAGCTGATACAGCCCCTTTGAATATGTATGGTGATTTCTCAAAAAGTTAGGGAACAACCTTCCTCAAGACCCAGCAATACTACTTTGGGGTATATATCCAAAGGATGCTCAACCGTGCCACAAGGACATATGCTCAACTATGTTCATAGCAGCATTGTTTGTTATAGCCAAAACCTGGAAACAACCTAATACCCCTCGACTGAAGAATGGATAAGCAAAATATGGTACAATTTACATAATGGAGTACTATACCATAGAAAAAAATAATGACATCATGAAATTTGTAGGCTAATAGAGCTAGAAAACATCATTTTGAGTGAGGTAACTAATCCAGACTCAGAAAGACAATTATCATACATCGATACATAGATAATGAAATTAACCCTCATATACCAGGTAACTGCTCAGAAATTGGCCTTTACCAACATTCCTTTGGTATATTTCCTGTGCACCTGTGGTAAGCATAGTTTTCCTAAAGTTTATACTTTTGTTGCATCCCAGCACAGATATTAAACCAGGAGGTTTTACTTTTAAATGCCATGTCCCTGTTACCTTAAGTAGTTTGCTTATTTCCCTATTGATACATTGCATTGAATGAATGTGCCACAGTTGCTGGTTGATTGTTCAGGTTTTGCATTGTAAACAGTGCTCTGAGAACCTTTGGAGACATGGTTTTGGGTATCCATGTACTCCCTTGCAGTGGTCTTCACACTAGGTAATTCAGTGCTGCCTTTTCGGGCTGGTCTTATAGGTGAGTGATGGAGTGCTCCCTTAGCCTGCCTGATGCCCTGCATTGGGTCCACAGCCCTGAATCAAAGCAACAAACCTGACCGCTTTGTCCAGTGTCCACACTTCATCTTTTGTCATAGTTGAACATTTCAGTAGATACAGTTTTAGGTCCATTACAAATACTGACCTTTAAAAATACCCTTTTTAATGTGTCCAAATATAAATAATACTTAATCTATATGATTTCATGTATTTTAAATTAAATTTTGAATTATCAGGCTCCACACAATAAACATTAATTGCTCTTTAATAATAGTACACAGTTAATTAAAAGTAATATTGAAAGTTTAATATTCTTAGTGTAAATATGATTTTATTGGAAATGCATTTTTCCTCAGTCCTGGAAATAGAACCTAAGGCTTCGTCCATGTGTTTTTTAATGATACTGGCTAGGGGATGGAGTGATACAAAGAAAATGTCGGGATATTCAGCTTGGGGTGCCAGGTATTTTTCTTTGGTGCCAGGTGTATTTGTTGTTGTTTGGTTCTCTTATTACTGTCTGGTGTGTTCAAACATAATTTGCAATGAGTGTGACATATGACTTTCTTTATAAAGTGGGAGAAGAGCCAGTGATCACTTTCATGCACTTCAGCTACATAAGAAGGAAGCCTATATTTTTTAATTGATAGCCTGAAAAGGCTTTAGATCCTCCCAGCTGGAATATGCCCCTTCACTTTCTGGGATCAGTTTACCAATTTGCAGTGCTACCAGCAGTGAGTAAGTTCCCCAGTCATTCCTTCCGTTCTTTCATTATATATTTGCTTTTGTCAAATTCTGTAATTATTAGTGGCATTCTGATTTACTTCCTTTTGCTGTGATATACTGTTAACTGAAAGCAACTTGGGAAAAGGGAGGTTTATTTAGATTTTACTTCCAGGTTACAGTCATCCTTGGAAGTCAGGGCAAGAACTCAAGATAGGCACTTGAAGAACCATTAGGGAGTGCTGCTTCCTGGCTAGCTTTTCTTGGCTCGTGTGCAGCCTGCTTTCTTAGATAACCCAGGCCCCCTGCCTATGGTGGCACCATCCACAGTGGATTTGGCCTACCTACATCAATTCACAATTAAGAGAGTGCCCTGTGCTTATAGGCCCGTCTGATTGAGGCAGTTCCCTAGTTGAAACTCCCTCAGGTAACCTGAGCTGTGGCAGATTGGCAGCTGAAGCTAAACTAGGAGCAGTGGGAAGATACGTGTCCATATTTGTTCTTTTATTTTTCTTCTCTTTGTTTCTTTCTTTCTTTCAACTTGCTCTCACTATGTGACCCAGACTGGCTTTAAACCTATGATCCTCCTGCCTCAGCTTCTTGAATCCTGTGTTTGAAGATGCTTAATATGGCTGGTTGTCCAGTTACAGCTGTTGTTTTCATGAACCCATGTTTCTTCTGTTGGAAGGCCCACATCATGCTTACTTTTCTCCTAGCTTGTTAGTATGTTACTTAGTGACTCACATTTCCACATGTAGTCTGTCCTTTTTTGTTAGGCAAGTTCCATATATCTCCGAGTTTAATGCTGGTTTTTCCTCTTACAAGGAAAAGTATACATAAATATACATAAAGGTTGAAAAAACAGTATCACAAAAACCCTTATCACACACATTCAACGTTCATGAATATTATCTGTTCCAACACACACACTACCCCCCCCCCAGCACCTACCCCCAAGCAAGTTCCAGACACGTCCTTTGCAATGTGGCACGGTCATTTATTTAATGTTAGTTGTCTTTCCCTGCTCTGTAGATGTCTCCTCATCCAAGATGAAAGCTTGGCAGTTCCACCTTTTACCTTGAGACTCTACTGCTCTTGGGATTGAGTTTTCTGTAAGATACAGGGTAGAGGTCAATCTTTTAAAAACTTTGTGTGCGTTTTTATACCCATTTGTCCTAGCACCATTTGTCAATCATCTGTAGTACGTCCTTTTCATAAAATAAATGTCTTTTTCTGAAACTTGGGGCACTTGGAGCATTTGGCATAAGTGTTTCTGGTAGAGTGTGTCCCACAGACCAGCAGTGTCAGCATCACCAGGTTGTTAATGCAGATTTTGTCCCCGCACGCTGGAAACCTAGTAGGGCAGGACAACTGCAGTCTGCTTTCAAGAACCTCATGTGGCTCTGATGCTTGCTCAAGTATAGGAATGTCAGTGTGATGGCCAATGTTAGGCCACCAAAAACTTAGGAATCCAGCCTGAAAAAACTGCAGGTACTTGTTTGTGATTCTAAATTCTCGTGGGTTACCCCTTTCCTGACTAGTATCATGAATTTGCCGGGTGATTCTGCGGTTATGGAAAGGAACTGAATTTAAGCTGTGGTAACAATGAAGGCAAAGCCCTTTGAGGGCTTCTTTCTAGTGCAGAGCAGAAAGACTTCAGCTGTTCTGTCTCTGTGGGTTTTCATCTCGTTTTCTGGCACAGGAATGTATAACACACTTGCCAGCTCATTTGATGCTCTTGATTTTTTTTTTAAATTTTGGGTATTGAATAGTTTCTACCAGAAGGATAGCTTTAGTACCTATTCCACTATATTTATGGAATAGCTTTCTCTATTAAATTGAGTATATTTTACTAGCTTTCTGTTCAGGAAAATGTAAACTGAGGCACTAATATAACAACATTGTTAATTTTTGTGTTGTGATATTGAGAACATTTGTATTAAATTTAGCTGAGGTCTTTTTTAATAGATTGAGGACAATTATGATTTCCTTTCTTACAAACTCAAAAAGTATAGGGAGATGAGGAAAATAAGCAAAAGCCAGGCATCCACTGTTACTGTCCTTGGAGCTCTGTGTTACAGGTGAGCCACCACACTTATTCAGCCATTGGTGTGGGTACTGGAGACCCAGCCTCCTGGCTTCATCCTTGTGTGGTCTTGTGCAGCAAGTGCCTTATCCACTTAGCAACCAGCCCAGCTTTCAGTCTTTGATCCTTCAGCTTCCACCTACCCAAGTGCTGGGATTACTGGTGTGCACACTGCCCCAGCTCTCTTTATGGGTTTCAAACAAATACACCCATAAATACATATTCTGAATGGAATTTTGTACAGCCATTTTAGCTTTTTACTTTTTGACTATGACCTGTCCAGAGTTCGAGCTGGATTTTTTTTTTTTTACTTTAAAAGTTTGGAATTTGGGGTAGCTTTGGTTTTGTTTTATAAGGCAAACTCTTATAATCCAATTATGAATAACAGAGACTAGCCTTGAACTCCTAATCCCCCTACCTCTGCTTCCTGAGTGCCAGATTGCAGGCATATACTACCGCACCTGACATACTTTGGACTTTGGAGTAGGGTGCTCAGTCTGTGTCTGTTCCTGTCACTGCGTCTGTGTGGTGGGGACACTGAGTAAGAATGTGCTATTGTCTCCTTGAGGCTGGACAGCGACTGTCAGGCAGCTCTTAATCAAATGCATTAGAGCAGCTGCTCAGTATCCACCAGAATACTGCTTGGTGTATAACATCTTGCTTTTTACATACCATTATCTACCATCCCAGCAAATGTGCTCAAGCAATTCCATGATAATATGAAACTATTTTAATTTTTCTCAAATATTTCAAAAGATAGTTAATTTAGAGGGAATGCACCTTGTTTCGTTTTTGCTAATTTATTCTTCTAGTCTTTTGTACTGTGAATGGAACCTAGAGCTTTGAGCATGATTGGCAAGTGCTTACTCACTGAGCTCTATGTATCTCTAGCCCTTGGTCTTTTGAGACAGTGTCTCATTCCGTGCCTAGGCTCACCTTGAAATTGAAATGTTCCTGCCACCATCTCCCAAATGCTGCAATTACAAGTATGCACTACTACAATACCCAATTTTATAATACTTTTTTTTTTATGGCAGTGCTGGGAACTGAACTCATAACATGTTAGCTAAATCTGCTACCTTGGCTACAGTTCTGTAGTCTTTAAAACATTTGTTATTTAAAGGGATCTTTGAAAGATCTTTTTTTTGCAACAAATAACCACCCACAGTTTATCTTTTTAATAAATCATTAGAATTCATTGTAACAAGAAGGAATATACTTTTTAAAAAATATGGGCATATTGTATGTGTGCTTTAAATCATATGAACTTTGTTAGCCTCTGTCATCTCAATAATGACAATAATAATAATGTTAAACGAAATGGAGTAGCATTTAGCAAAAAAAAAAGTTTGACTTAGTGCAATTTTTTTCAGATGGAAAGCTAACATCCTTATTATCAAATTTATAATTCTTTATCAACATTTGCCTTGAATACCATGTGTGAAAGGTGGCAATGATTTAGAGACACGGCTTGAAGTAAAACTCCTGGAGCAGGTCTCTGCGGCAAGAGCTGCAGATAAATGAATGGATTCAGAATTGCCACCTTTCACTTTTGGTTTCAGGACAGTGGTTGGTTATCAGCCACAACAGTCAATAATAAAGCTGTTTATTTTGCTCAGTGAGATGTTGAACAGCCCTTTAGCTGTGTGGATCCATGTGGATAGTGATGGCTTTGCTGGAATTCCGGAGATAGATGTGAGGCAACAAAAGATGTTGCTTTGTTTCTTCGATTATTGTGGTTGTTCGTACCATGTTAGGACGGCCAACCCGCCTTCCTTTCTCCCTTCTCAGCTCTGCTGTCTGGGAGAACCGAGTAAGCTCTGTTTCCAGATAAGTAAAGTTAGGACTGAGAAGCAAAGAGGGGCACTGCTGCTGCTCATGCAGAAAGTGGGCCGCCTGCCTCCTCGGCTGTTTATTTGCGTGTTATTTTTGGGTGCCTAAATTTGATAATACTGAGCTGCCATTTTTTATCATTAGTATTGATTGGGTTTTCCCTCTTTTTTTTTTTCTACTCTGCTACCCCTAGTCCTTCTGGAACCAGTAGTGTAATGGTAAGTATTTAAATAAGACGTACAAAGTTTTTGACCTAGTGAGGATTTTTTTTACCCTCACACAACTTGGTGAAAACTTTGTAGACTCCAGCTGGTCTCTGTGGTTTTGCAGGTTTCATTGTTGCCTTGTTTGTGTGTAGGCCGAGCAAACTTGTTTTAAGGTACCTGTCCTTGCATGCTTTGTCAAATGGCATCCATTGTTTGTGTGCCATAGTATGTTTTTCTTGGAGCTTGCATTATCTCCTCCTTTTCTTTCTTGTGTTTTTGTTTGGGGGGCGGACAGTCAGGGAGGGAAGGGAAAGGCTTGCTGCCACTCTCACTGTTTTTCCTGCAGTCTAGGTCTCTGTTAAATGAGTGACGTAAAGCACAATAGTCAGCGGTTTTGAGCTTTAGACTCAGTCTAAGTCTGCTAACGATCCTTTTGTTTTGTTTTATTTTTGTTTTTGAGCCAGGGTTTCTCTGTGTAGCCCTGACTGCCCTGGAACTGGCTCTGTAGACCACGCTGGCCTCTAACTCAGAGATCCTCCTGCCTCTGCCTCTTGAGTGGTGGAATTAAAGGCGTGCGCCACCTCTCCTAGTGGCTGATGATACTTTTTAAAAGTCATTGACTCTGGTAAATTCTCTATTAAATTCTAGGTTGCATTATAACTCATCCAGATGTCAAGGTAATCAGACGCTGTTCTATGTTTTTAAAGGTGCACATACGTGTAGGACTTACACCGTAGTGTGAAGCTTGTTATGCAGTTACCTCAGATTTACATTTACAACCAGGTCAGATCCTTTATTCTTTAAATTCATTATTATGACATTTAATTGGAAAGAAATCCAGAGCACCGGGATAGATTAGAGTACTAAACTCGAAGTAGTGAATTTTGGGAAAGAAATTTGATAGAAGTCTGTCAGCAAACCGAATGTCTAATTTTGGTGAAATATACTTAAGCAAAGTTAGTGGAAGAATACAGTTCCATGCCAAATACCCAGCCATCAGTGTATACGGAGAGTGTCTGTGCCTAGACATGGTCCCCTGTGCCGTCTGATACAAAGCTCCTTTTAGAGTAGTTGTAAGCCTTGCTCATGATCATTCCTTGCTTTGTGTTTCATTATCTGTGCATTTCTAAGTAACACCCGCCAGCCTGGTGTAATGCGACTATACTCCTTTTGGATTTTGCTTCTTTCCCTCCAGTATTACATTTACAAGACTTGTTCATAAGACTCACATTTATATTGAATATGGCTGTTATAGAGTCTGTAGTGTTCTCTTTTATGAAAAACATTAGTGAGTACTAAGAAAGCAAACGTTGCCCAGTTAAGCCCAACCTGGCTGTCTGGAGGCCGTTCCCATTCCCAGCTTCTTCCCACGATAGGTTTTTTTTGTTGTTTGATTGTTTGTTTTCTTAGACACCACTTCTGGTCATTAGAATACATCTTACAGTGTTCTGGGATGATAAAAATACCAGATTTTATTTCATCATTCAGTAACTGGACATTTGTTTCCATTTTGATGGTAAGAAAAATATTCCTGGGTTATTCTTTGTTAGCATGTATTGTGGTACATGCATACACATACTTCTTTAGGACAATATTTCTCAAAAGTATTTTGAACATTTTAGGAATGCAGATTTATTCCCCCCCCCCCCACCTTCAGTCAGAATCTCTGGGGATAGGGTCCAGGAGACCAGACTCTCAAAATGAACCTTTACACAGTACAACGTGGGAAACTGCCGCCCTGGGATACCTACCTAGAACTGGTTAGAACTGGTGTCTCTGAGCCACAGCTGTGTGCACTTGTAGCTTGCCATTATTACAGATTGGAAATTTAATTTTCCATGGAGATTGTATCCAGTTTTACTTAGCACTGGGGCTAGTTGGGCCTCTGTAACTCTGCAGTCTGTAATAGAAACTAATTTTAAGCTTTGAATTTTGTACATAAAATTTGAATGGTTTCTGAGTTCGTTTTTAACTACAATTGAATTTTGGTTTTTCAGATTTACTGAAAGACCTGACTTAGATTTACTGAGGATTTTCTCGAAATGTTGCTAGAAAAGCTTTCCAGCATACGCGGAAGTATAAGGAGTATACTGGACAAATAGCTTCGTGTCATTGACACAGCCTGCGGTTCATTACATTTCCTTACATTTGCTTCATTGCTTATTCTTGGAATTATTTGAAGCCAGTTTTATGGTATGATGTCATTTCACCCCTGTATACTCAAACATGATTATCTAAAATAACGAGCCATTTTCATGATGTAAAGACAATGTCTTACATACAAATGGGCACTTTTTAAAGTTTTTTAAATTTCATATTTTATGTATGAGTGCTCTGCATATTCACCTGCAGGCCAGGAGAGGGCATCAGAGCTTATTATAGATGGCTGTGAGCCACCATGTGGGTGCTGGGAATTGAACTCAGGACCTCTGGAAGAACAGTCAATGCTCTTAATTGCTGAGCCATCTCTCTTACCCCCTTCTCAGGGGCTTTTTCTTTGGGGGGGGGTAACCTTGAATTAGCATAAGAACATTCTAACATGTATAAAAATTCCAAAATAATTCCACAGTTTCTGCTGTTTGGGTATTTAGAGCTGGAGGTTTTGACTTAATATTATTTCAAAAATTCTTACCTGTAATAAATTCAGTTAGTCATATGATCAAACTGAATATTGTCTGTTTCTCCAACACAGTGAGAAATCTAAGCTTCTTGAAATAATTACTTAAATAAGGTAATTAACTTTGTAACCTTGTATAAAGGAATTATATTCTTATTTTGCCCCCCCCCACGATTGTTTTAAGAATAGGAGAGTATTTCAGATCTTCTGTAGCTTATCACTTACTTGCTAAAACTCAACATGGGATTTTTTTTCTTCTGTTAATGAGTACAGTAGAGAACTAAATGCTACCCAGTTCTGAGAAGTATTGCCTGGAAAGCCCAGACAGATGCCCCTCAAATCTGCTGCTGGCTTGCTTTTCAGTTGTTCGTAGTGTCAATGTCTAGAGAACCCAGGCAGCCAGTAGTTAGGGGCTTATTTCTGCATGATGTTGGGCATTGGATTTAAGAGAGAGTCAGGGAGGCGGGGAGAAGACTTTTATAATAGTTAGGCAAAAATTAAGTAATATGTTATTAAGCAGTTCAGATTGGTACTTAGTGACTTTCTTGAAATTACAGTGATTGAATTAGATACTAAGCCATGTTGGTTAGGAAGTTGACTATCATAGTATATAATGTATGTTTAAAATGTAAATGTGTTGGGCTGAAGAGATGGCTTAGCAGTTAAGAGCACTGGTTGCTCTTCAGAGGATTTGGGTTCAATTCCTAGCACCCACATGGCAGCTCACAACTATCTGTACCTTCAGTTTCAAAGGGTCTGATACCCTCACATAGACATACATGCAGGCAGAATACCAATGCACATAAGATAATTATGGCTAAATTTAGAGTGTTGGTGGCTATTGAGAGAAGTGGTTAAATTTGACATGCTTAGAGGTCAAATCTCTTACAGTGGAGAGGTGCTTGAGCATAGACCATGGCCATGAGAGAAACACATGTGTCACAGGTCTGACTGTTATGCACCCTGGTCCACAACTCTGCCTGAGCCTGGGCAACCTTCGGGTTACATTCTCTGATAACTTACATTCATGTCATAAATCTTTTTTGAAAAGATTTTCTTAGTTCCCCCTTTGGAAACAGATATTCTGAACAGCTAATGATTTCTATAAGGATACAGACTTGCATGAGAATGCCACATAACAAATGTTTTAGGCTATCTCCTTTCTATGATAAGTGAGGACCAGAAAATAAATAAAGAGTAAAACTACCGGTATGTATTGAAATGTGAATGTCGTATAGTTTTAATATGTCATGTTATTCTGATGCTTTTTACTTTTTACAAATGTAAAGTTATCCTTGACATCATCGCTGTACAAAACAAGTTGTTACTCCAAGTGCATTTCCCTTACAAGAGAGAGTAAGGAGACTGAGATGCTAATCCCATTCATCCCTAAGGGTCACATGTCCTTACGGTTATCATAATGCTATATTTTATTCCTCTGTTTGAGTTTGGGAACCCAAGAGGCAAAACTGTATACAAACAAGGAACCACCAGCCAGCAGTGCAGGGTACAGTCTCAGAAGAGCAGTGTCTCTAGGAAGACAATTAACACATTACTAACCAGTAGTGGCTTCCAGAGGTCAGGCTCCATGGGAGAGAAGCTAACAGGTTTTGTCAGACTTATGTACAGCCTTGTTAGGAAGTGAAGTTGGAATCTCTGATAGAGGGTAGTAAACCTAAAAATATACTGTAGAGATTTCCTGTGTTGTTCTCATTTTGATAAAAACAGCTATATTTTTATGATGAGCTGAGGAGGATTCATACTGCAAACATTAGAAGAATGTTTGCCTCATTGTGTTGCTTTCTCAAGACCTCAAGTTCCTGTAGGTGAGTAGTCCATGAAATCATTCAATACACACTATGGATAAGCTTGCGCAGACGCTGTCAGCTACTGGCCACCAGACAACTAGTTGACATTTAACATTAAAAAAGTATAAGCTTGGAATTTCTCTGTGCAGTTCTGCTGTATCTACCCTCTTGTCTTCTTCCTACTTGTTAGAAATGTAAATTGTCCATATTTTGCTGCTTTTGATTCAGGTTGTGTCTTGATTTTGGACAGCATGTTAAAATCTCTTTGGGGTGGTGGTGGAAATGCATGATGAACAGTGCATGGCATTTAAAATGACAGTTAGCTGTCCAGAGCTGCCTTTGTTGATGTGAGCTCTACATTCTCTTGCAGTTTGGGCAGGCTGGAAAGGCATTGTGGAGAGAGGGCTAGTTTGTGATTCACTCATAATGAACCCCCTGCTTTTGCAGAGTTTTGTGACGCTGGGAAACAAGACATGCTTAAAATCATTGTCTTCTCAGTTAGAATTACTTAATATTTATATCTGAGGTCTTAAGGGCATTTGATTGGTTGGTTTAAATATGACTATAATTGCATCCATGGTTCTTGATAAATTTTAAGTCTACAGAATTTATTAACTTGTCACACTACATTAAAAGGAGTAGAGGGTTTTTTTTAATTAATTAATTTATTTATTATGTATACATTATTCTGTCTGCATGTATGCCTGCAGACCAGAAGAGGGCACCAGACCTCATTACAGATGGTTGTGAGCCACCATGTGGTTGCTGGGAATTGAACTCAGGACCTTTGGAAGAGCAGGCAATGCTCTTAACCGCTGAGCCATCTCTCCAGCCCTAGAGGGTTTTTTTTTTGTTTGTTTGTTTATATTTTAAGACACTTACGATTTGGGATAATTTCAGCCAAATCTTCAGCAGTTTTTTTTTTTTTTTTTTTTTTTGGATAATCAAAAGATGGCAAGACAACAGATAGTTGAAAGGGATATGATGGTTAGGGGAGTTTTTCAGACACAACCAGGCTGAGGACCAAGTTTCCAGATCATGAAACTTTGCAGTGGGTGTAAGCACTCAATGATCATCTGTCCCTGCTTCACTGCCCTTCATCACTAGTGATGTGGGGCCATTTTGAGGCTCCCTAGGTAGAAACCACTCAAGTGTACTGTATCAGGCTTTACTATAGTTAAAGCGTTGGTCTTTTGTTCCCTTACTGGTGTCCTTTCTCAAAAAAAAAAAAAAAAAAAAAAAAAAAAAAAAAGCTGTCTGGGTTTGATCTGATTTCCATGGGAGCTGGACTGTCCCGATCTTTGACTTTTCAACCATTCTGCCCCCTCTTTTCCTTCTGTTCCCTTTTGCAACTCTGTGATGAGCGCAGTCATATTTTACTGAAATTCTTCTGTAAGATAGGTTAATTCATGCACAGACTTCAAGAGGAAATCTTGTCCTTGGTTCACTTTCCTAGGGAAGTGCTCTGCTTTTCTAAGCCTGTGCTCTTCAGCATCAGTTTTCCTCTACACAGAGTACAACGACGGGGAAAGCGTCTGGACCACAAAGGTTATGATCATTCCAACTTCCAGATTTATAGACTTACACACAAGTGCACACGAGCACACACACACACACACACACACGAGTTTGGGGGAGCATGAGTATGAATATTTCAACAATGAAAAAGTCACAATACAGGCTGAGAAACAGCTGAAGTGAGGTTGAGGAAAGTGAAAGAGAATTGCTTGTTAAAATAATGTTAACTGTAAATAAGAAAGGGGCAGATGTCTCTGCAGTCTTATCTAAGATTGTAACTGTGTCAGATGTAAGAGTTGAAGCATCTATTGTGCTTGTATTTTATGACTTGAACAATGGCCGTAAAATGTTCTTGTTTTACAGGAGGAATTACTGACTCTCAAATATTTAATCTTCCTTGATCCTTAATGTTTTTCAAATACATGAAGTACATTTGTGGAAATGCCTAGAATTTGATCCCACTATGGATTTTTTTTTTTACTTGTGGTACTTAATGTGTACTCTTAATCTCAGCCATTGTGTTTTGAGTTTTACCACTCTCCAAGGAATATCACCTTTTTGAAGACAGCTGTAAAATAGACCCCTGCGACGACAGTAGCCTGCTTCTCTATAAAGTATTGTAAATTATTGGTTGAGTTTGTTAACTGATGCCAGAGAGAGAGGTCTAGAGGAGATAAGTGGGCTGGAAAGTATAAGAGCATCCTGTTTGTCTTAGTTAGAGTTGCTATTGCTGTGATGAAACACCGTGACCAAAGGGTTTATTTCACTCGTAGCCACCTATAACAGTTTATCGTCAAAGTCAGTGAGGACTGGAACTCAAGAAGGAAAGGACACTAGAGGCAGGGACTGATGCAGATTGGTTTGTTCAGCTTTGTTTTTTTTTTTTTTTTTTTTTTTTTTTTTTTGTGGAACCCAGGAACACAAACCCAGGGATAGCACCACCCTCAATGGACTGGACTCTCCCCATCAATTACTAATTAAGAAAATAAGAAAATTCCCTACAGGCTTGCCTACAGCTAGATCTTACTGAGGCATTGTCTTAATTGAGGTTCCCTCTTCAGATGGCATAAAACTACCCAACACACTGTTTCTCACCCTAGTGCTGACTAGTTTCCTGACTTCCAGTTAGAGTTCTTACCTCACTGTCTTCTCATCTATAAAAGATTAGAGTTACCACTTCCATTTCTGTTCTGTAACCTTGAGCCAGTAAGTGATTTCAGGCCAGCAGCTTCTCCTGGGCAGGCAGTAGTCTGATGAGCAGTTATAGCCCCAGAATGTGTGTTCCTGTCACTGCTTTGTTCTCATGAAGAAGGAATCTCTGGATTTTGATTTTTGTTTTTGTTTTAAGCTGTACAGAAAACGGTGGAAAACTTATTTTAAAAAGTGATGGGAAGACCTTTAGAAATTCTTTCAGTATTCTCAAGTCTAAACAACCAGCCATTCTTTCTCTTAGATTTTGAATGCTTACTGTGTGCCAAAAGTAGTATTAATGACTTGGACTAAGCAAAATACTTCACCTAAACTTTGCTTTATTCATTTCATGTTTCCATTATCCTCAAAAGTAATGTTTTTATAAACACTGCCTGACAAAGAATGAACAAAGAATTGTCACACACAGGCAGACAATAGAAAACATTGACTTTCATGAATGGGCTTAAAACTTGGACCCACATGAAATAAGTTTTCTAAGAATCCCTTGATGCAGTCTTATCTGTTGACATGAGTTATGCATACTCCTCCAGGACTGCTTTGGGTGATTCATTAGAGAATCTGATCTTTAGACAGGCATAGCACTTGCTGAACAAGGTTAAAATGTAACAAGTGACCTTGTTTTGCAGTGTATTTTGCTACATTGTGGAGTTGGCTCTTTCTTTCACCAGACTACCACTTTCATTCTGTTAGATATACTTTGCTTCCTTACAGAAGAGCTGGAGATTTCGCTTGCTGTTTTCTCCTTTGACCTCTTGAGCATCCTTTTCCTGGTAGCTTAACTTATACCTGTTAGAACTGTGGTAGTTCAGAAAGAAGATAGGTGATCTGCATCTTGTCCTGGCTTTGTAAGTTATCTAGCTTATATTTTGGGGAGAATGTTTTCTTATCACACAATCCTAAATGTGCCTATTACTGAATAGATCTCACTAGCACCTGAGACAGTTGTCTTTTCAAGTTAGACTTCGAAACTTTCAGAGGTTAAGAGTTCTGGCTGCTCTTCCAGAGGTCCCGAGTTCAATTCCCAGCAACCTCATGGTGGCTCACAACCATCTGTAATGAGATCTGGTGCCCTCTTCTGGTCTGCAGGCATACATGCAGACAGAACACTATACATAATAAATAAATAAACCTTAAAAAAAAAATTAGCCAGGAGGTGGTGGTGCACCCTTTAAGTCCCAACACTTGGGAGGCAGAGATAGGTGGATCTCTGTGAGTTCAAGGCCAGACTGGTCTACAAAAGCTAGTTCCAGGACAGGCTCCAAAGCTACAGAGAAACCCTGTCTCGAAAATCAAAAGCAAAAACTTTGGCTCTGCATCACATATTACTCGCCATAAAACTTGTTTGCTTGCAGGAATTGATTCATTTTTCTTACTGGAATGTTTGAAACAATTACTCCTTTTAGATACATTTGGAAAATCATGAGGTTTAGGGTTTAACTGCTTGCAGTTATGATTGGCAATAATTAGAGTTCTTTGTCCTCTAATTGTGCTGCTCTTACCTTTGTGGAACGCAAACCAACTGGATTTAGGGTTTCAGTGTTGTCTATGGATTTAGGTGGAAGAGGAAGTAGGGAGGGAGGGAGAGAGAGAGAGACAGAGAGACAGAGAAAGAGAGAGTATGGATATATAATTTCTGCCTCACAGATGGTGTCAGACTTGAGAGATAAGATTTACATAGAAGTAGTGATGATATATAGAATGACTATGTAGGCCAACAGAGAGCTTTTGGGTTTTAAGCTTTTGAAAGATCACATGGCAAAATTTGATCTAACCTTGAAGACATAGAAATAGGTTTTTAACAAATACAAGAAGCAAAGCAAATTTACTTGAGCAAAACCACAGAGGTGTCATAGCGTTTTCTTGGAGAAAAATATATAAAATTGTTTCACTAAATTTGTATTACGATAATAATGGGAAATAGTATGAAAAGCTGCATACAGAGACAGATGGCATCTGTGTGCAGTAATGATCGTGCACACCAGGAGCCAAGATGCATCAAGCCGGAAGCTGAGCTGATTTCTGCCACTTTGGATTTCTTTCCAGTTGGACCTGTATTGTCTTTAAGTGAGCAATTGAACCAAGTAGGTTTCTAGGCTCCTTTTATTATTTCTTGCTCCATTATTGAAGATAGGAGAGAACAACTGCCATATTTGGAGATCCGGCATAACAAATAGAGATTACTTTGTAAAAAGTCTTGTAAACACATTTGTCTGTCATTAATTTGTTCCACTGTTTTTCTATTCAGTCCATACGTACTTAGAGAAGCTTAAGCCTATCTATCGGTACCTTCTAGAAATTATTAGCCAACTAAAGTATTATAAAGGTTAAAACACAAGAACCCGCAAGTCTACATCAGTGCCATCCACACAAACAGACTAAGGCTGGACCTGGCTACTTTTCTTTCCCTACTGCCTGGAGTCTGGTATGGGCAGGAAAGCTTCTCTTCCACTGTCTTGGTGAGCAGGACTTCCCATAGTTAACTAGATTGAATTCAGGTAGTTTACTGCTGCTGTAGAATAATGCATTGATATGTAAAAAGCTCACATAGTAAGGACTAGAGACTTGGGCTTTCCATCTCTGATAAAGTGCTCTGCTTATGGCTCAGTGGCCTGCCCTTCCAAAGGTCCTGAGTTCAATTCCCATCAACCACATGGTGGCTCACAACCATCTGTAATGAGATCTGGTCAATTGTCCTCATCAACTTAGACAATGAAACCCAATATATGGACAAGTTCAACAGAACCCCCACATATGGGCTCCCCATGCATGCTTTAGCATTGCCAGGGCATAAATTTCAAATTATTTTGATTTATTTAGCTGGAGGCCCTGGGGTTGACTTCTGACAGCTCAAATAGTAAAAAACAGGGCCTGGGTACTTCTCTGTCATTTCTGCAATAGGTTCTGACTGATGGTAAGGGTGATTTTTGCATCATTTTTGTTTTGGGGTAGGGAAAAATCTCACCATTACTTTCTCCTGCTGATACCAAATTTAGGCTGAGGTTGAGCATTTTGTTCTCTTTTACTAATGATTGGTTGGTTTCTAGGAGAAAATAAAGTACACATTCTAAGTAAAAGTATGGTTAGACCATTGAGAAAAAAGAATCCTTTTATCTTATCATCGACCGTGGACAAGCACTAGGTACCTGTATAATGTTCACAGTTTTCTTGTATATGCACTTTAATTGATATAGCAAGTATGCCACCTTTCTTCATAGGAGTGTGGGTTTTATATTTAGGGAATGCCTTGAATATTGAAAAGAAGCACAGCCACTGCTCGCTGAACACCTTACTGTGCTTTGGGCACTTCCTGTAGTCTCTTCAATCCAGTGTGTATTTGGTATTACATTTTATCATCATAGTTTGTAGTACAACCAGTATTTGTACCCACGTACAAATATTTTTGGGCTTCAAAATTTTTATTAGGCTACTAAGCTAATAAGATAAATAATACTCTCCTTGCTCTGCTGTGATACAGAAACTGTTGAAGTCCAGGAAAAATACAAAGGGAAACTTGATTAATTTCTGGTGGAGAAGCAATGTTTTAAGAAAGATTGCTGTAGAAAGACAACAACTTACTGAGCTTTTGGTGACACTCTTCATGCGGGGCTGATTATAGGAGAAGATGGAGGGGGCTCTGGGAGTGGGGTACATATGTGCATAGGTAACCAGCACTTACTTGTCTTTGAATATTTGAAGATACATATTTCTTGAATCTCATTTTTTTCTTTCTAAGAGTTCTGAAATTACTCCCACCCTATATTTCAGCTAATAATTTCTAGACCTCCCTCTCTTCATCAAAGACTTCCTTCTCTTCTCAAGTGGTCTCTGCTCCTGCCTTTAGTGGAGTGCATGCTCTGGGACCGTCTCGAAAATAGTCTCAGGAGGCAAGGGCTTGGCTGCCTTTTCTATTGAGATACTGTTAACATGAGTAACAAGAACACTGTTCTCCAGAACACAGAAACTGTGTTCGACCCAGTGGAAGCATGGATGCTAATTTAGGTGTGGCTTCAGTAAAGCGCCATTTTGGAACTTTGGAGTTACGTTGGCTTCCAGCTTTGTTGAAAAGACTAATGCCATTCAGATTCTGAAAAACTATAAACGAAGAAGGCCTGGATTTTAGAGATTTTAGTTTGACTGTCTTTTTTTCTTCTTGAATATTTTAATTTTTTAAAAAGTCTCTTGCTTTTTAATTTCACAGTAATGTACTTTGACATGGCTACCTGTCTTCATTTATTTTTACAGTTTTTCATTCTGAATACTGATTAGCTACAGTTTGGGAAAATACGTTGGATTTCCTCTTTCCTTATTTCTGCGGCTCTGTTTAATTACATAATAGAGCACCTGAGCTGATCTTATTATCTGCCTTTCTTGAATCTTGGTCCTACTTCCTGGGAGTCTGAAAAGGCTGCGCAAAGTTGTGGAGCCAGGAGGACTGTTGGAGTACTTTTGTGGCCAGTTTCTAGCTATAGCCATGTTCTTAGCTCATCTGCTTTTATCTTTAAGATATTAAGACTAAATTCAAAGTGTGCAGGGGTAAATTGATATATTCAAAGTATCTAGATAATTTTCTCATACATAGTAAATATTAATTATTATTAATTGACGACGTAAGTCAAGAGCCCATAATTCTATGTGAATTTTTAATTTCTGTATTTTTTTAGGTGTGTGTGTGTGTGTGTGAGATATGTATTCAAGTCACATATGCCATGGTGTTTGTAGGTGTCCAAGGACAGCTCCATGGATTCTGTTCTCTCCATAGACTTTTACCTTAACCTGCTGAGTCATCTCGGCAGCCCTAATTCCTTTCTTCCATTTCTCTCTCACTGTTTTCTAGCCTCTCATTCTTGTTTCATGGATGCAGTGCTATTTTGAATTATCACTGGATAATTAAGAACAAATTGGCCCTCCTGGGGGGATCTTTAACATAATAAGATGGAAGTCAAAGTAACTTGTAACAACCCACGTGTTTAGTGCAGGGGTCAGGATTTGAACTGTTGGTTTCCTTCTGATTTCTGGATTAACATTTGTATTATTTTGAGGTCTCTTGAATGTTAAAGGCTTTTTCCTAAATTCCTCATGATTATATCCTAATTATATTTGACAGGAATATACATAGGTGTATCTTGTCCTCTGTATATCACACCAAGGAGTGCTTGGTGCTGTTTAGAAATTTTGCCCATTTTAAAAACTGCAGTGTTTAGCTTTATTCATTGATTTTTAAGAGTTCTTTGTATGGTAAAGATACTGCCCATTTGCTTTTGATAGATAATGCAAATATTGTTTGTCTGCATTCTTTTGAACTTGTTTCTGGTGTATTTCTCTATGATAAGGTTTTTTTTTCTTTCTTTTGTTGCATCTTACCTAATAGAAAGGTCCCTTAAAAACCCTGATTGACTGTTTTATATGTAAAGTAGGGCTTATAATAGACAAGAACGCTTGGTGTTTGGGTTTTCTCAATAGGTGTATATAGGTAAAGCCTGTGGACAGAGGGTTCTTTTTCAGTGCTAGACTTTTCTTTATCCCTGTTCTCTTCTTTTTTCCACTGTCCTAGTTTGCTGTCGCTGTGACAAGCCTGCGGCCAAAGGCAGTTGGGGAGTACAGGGTTTGTCTCAGCTCACAGACTACAGTTCGTTGTCGAAGGAAACTCAGCAGAATCTCAAAAGTAGGAGCTTGAAGTAGAAACCTCAGAGGAATGCTGCACCTGGGCTTGCTCAGCTGCCTTCCTTATTCCAGCCAGTGAGGAGCAGGCCAGTCTGATGTGAGCATTTCTTCAGCTAAGATGCCCTCTGAACAGGGGACTAGGTTGGCAGGGGAGGCTCACTCTGTCACCCACAGCCTAGTAGGAATATTTGAGTTCTTTCTCCATAGTAACCCCACCCCCACCCCACCGTGTTATAGTATTGGTTTCTAAACACTTGAAAAGTGCAGAACAGACAGTGTTCTGGGCTCGCTGGCTGTGCTCCGTACCCGGATGTGAGGCACTGTTGCTCCAAGGAGCTCTTTCTGGCGTAGAAGTGACTCAGAAACCTCAGGTTTTCAGATGTTGCTTGGTGCTGCATGCCTTGAACCCTGAAAGCTTGTGGCAATAAAGTTTAGCCTCATGAATTACTATTAGGAAAGTCATGGGACATCCTTGTCCTCCATCTTGGCCTTTGAGGATTAGGAAGTGAGACTTTGCTGCCTTCATAGCACTGAAGACACTGCCTTAGCAATCTTGTCAGCTCGCTCGTGGACGTTCTTACTCTTGCTGCTGACTTATATCAAGTTCATTTCTCCTTTTTGAAGTTTTATTCACTCTCAGTTTAGGGAATTTTGAGAAGTGGAAAGAAACAAGTTCAACCAGTGCTCTTAACTGCTGAGCCATCTGTCTCTCCAACTCCAATAAATAAAGCTTTTTTAGTTTTTTTTTTTTTTTTTCAGACTGTTTGACTTAGGGAAACAGAATTTTGAATAAATAGTAAGGGAACTCTTTCCTGCTGTCTTTATATTAGTTTCGTAGGAGCTATGATTCTAGTCTGACTTGTCAGGTTGCCTGTGATTTTGCTCTCACAGTTGAGAGAAAACTGTTCTTTAAGAACTGGTACATCCTAGAAGTAGGTGTAGAAGGTCCCTTTCCTCACTGGTTGCTCATCTCCCAGAGTGCTGCTACTTCTGTCTACACATCTGCTCCATGACCAGAGACCTCCTTTCTTCTACTTGCCCTGGTTTCTGTCTTCTCAATTCAGCTTACATCTGAGCCCCCTTGAATATTCCAGACTGTGTCTTTGTAAGTGAGGTAGGTAACATTCTCCCATTAGTGTGCTAGTTTGATTTCAGTAGAGCACTTCGGGCAAATATTAGTCCACATTGAATATTACATGGAAGAATCTAGCATTTAAGTATCAAAATTGACTGCAAGTGCCTCTCTTGGTTTGTTGCTATTTTTAATTTGCATCAGGACTTAGTACGGTGTGGCAGAAAGGCCATTTCAGTCAGTTCTTCATTATTGTAATGAAGTGTCCAAGCACAACCGATCTCATAATGTTGCTTTAGCTCACATTTCTGGAGGCTTATGGACTTGGTACTGGTATCACTTTGGCACTGACAAAGGCCTCATGGTGGTTGGCACCACAGTGGCAGGTGTGGGATGAAGATGAGGTTATGGAGGTAAGGGATTACTTTGTCAGACAAGAAACCAGGGAGCCATTAAATGCTCAGGCTGAGACTTGCATAGCAACTTAGTGTTGGGGAATCCCATAAGAGCTGCTTTTCATTTTTTGGAGCATGTGACCTAACAACCACATACTGGAGCCTCATTTGAAAGGTTTGCAATTCCAACAAGTTGGTGATGAAGCTTTGAACATAGGAACTCTTGAGGTGTCAACACAAGCCATCTCCAAGTGTGCAACTCGTAATGCAGGCCTCAGGAGTCTTAGATGATAGACTTGCTTTGCTGTTCTCAAAGCTTTTACGTTCTTTATCAGTGTGTGTTTAATATAGTGGATTGGAGAGAATAGTGCTAAGGGATTGTCATAATTACTTTTCTATTGATGTGAAGTGACACCATGACACAGGGCAACATATAGAAGAAAGAGTTTGTTAGGGCTTACTGTTTGAATGAGTCCATTGACCATGGTGGGGAACCTGACAGCAGTAGGCAGGCATAGCACTGCAGCAGTAGGCAAGACCTTACATGCCAAGGCGACGGCCTCAAGGCAGAGAGCTGGCTAGGAATGGCATGGACTTTTGAAACCTTAAAGCCACCCTTAGCGTCACACATTCTCAATAAGGCTACACCTACTAATCCTTCCCAAACAGTTGTACCAACTGGGGACCACACATTCAAACATAAGCTCTTGGGGAACAGTCTCATTCCAGTCATCACTGGTACTGTATAGCTATAAAGAATGTTATCAAATTGGTAAAGATAATTTTCACAAAGATGATCAGTATAGGAAGCTATTCTAACATGAAACAACCTAGAGAAAGTGTGTATTTTTGAAAAATCAGAAATGAGAATAATAGTAATAGGACTAGATAAGGGGTTTATGATGGGGCTCCCTCTTCTCATTTGACTTGATTTTTAAGATAATGGAATGATCTTCATACATTGGTTTAAGTCATATTGATTTCTAGTCTCAAATCTTTTTCCCCAAAATTGAATTGTAATTAGTACTATAATGTATTATTTAAGTCTTAATAGTGAAGTTTTAAATGTTTTTAGTCTTCCATGACTTAAAAACTATAGTTTGATATTCAGAATAGTTAAATAACCTGAGTTTCTTTTATGTTTTAGGGTTTAAGTGCCCGGTATGCTCAAAATTTGTACCCTCAGATGAAATGGATTTGCATCTTGTGATGTGTTTAACAAAGCCAAGAATAACCTATAATGGTAAGTCTGTGCCTTAAAATAATATTGTAATTAGTATTGCCATAAATAATGTGAATTTCATGTTTGAAGCAAAATTTAAGTGACTGGGAAGGACTCAAATTCTCATCTGAAGATAACTTTGTATGTGTTTTAAAAATAGGTTAATTAGTTTATATCTATTAATAAGTGAAAATAATAAATTTCCAAGACATTTAATGACAGGAGTGGCATTGTTTTTTGTTTTTTTGGTTTTTTTTGTTTGTTTGTTTGTTTTAAAAAAACTCGTATTACCTGGCTTAATGACAGAGAATGATTTCTTCTACAGTTAGGTTGGATTCCCCCCCCCCCCCCCCCCCCGTGTGTGATCAGTATATCCTGGAAAATTCCACTGTAACAGAGGAGAGAATGGGAATGAAAAAGACAGATGATGCTACCATAAAAGTAGCGCTGGCTTTGTTTCAGTGAAAAGGACGGCCAGGCCTCCCTCACTTCTCTACTCCAGAAGATTGCTGCATTGCACTTGAGAACTGTGGTGCTGACTAAAAGTTTTAGTAAGCCTAAAGAAAAAGTAGTGTTCACTAAAAAGTTGTGTTTAAGAATATATAATAAGTGAAGGACTGGAGAGATTTCTCAGTGGTCAAGAACATTTCCCAGCACCCACGTGGTAGCTCACAACTCTAGAACTCCAGATCCAGGGGCCCTAACACCCTCTTCTGGCCTCTGTAGTCACTGCACACATATGGTACACAGGCATACATACAGGTAAAGCACCTATACACATAAGTCATTCTTAAACAAATCTGTAATTAATGATACATTGTTAACAGAAGGGATAAAGTTCATTCATAAATACAGTAGATAGACAACTAATAGAAGAAAACAAATGTAGGAAGTGGAGACCGGAACTTTAATGTCACCATTATCTGCCTCTTTGAACCCACGGAGAAATTTCATTCTTGCGCTAATTGGCAGTTGCTTTAGGTATGGTATGTTGAACCAGGGTTTTCTCTCCCAACCCTAGTAATACAGTCTTCAGTGTCATCATAGAACAAATTCAGGAATTAAAAATCAAATCATTCTAGCTAATAGAAAAACAAACTTCAGTTGGATTTTGTGGTGTTTGCCTATAAATAACTTTAGCATAGCCAAGACTGATGCCACCCTGGGCTATTTATGTAGTAAGACTCTGTCTCTTGATGCAAAGAAATAGGTAGAGGAACTTCGTGCATACCTAAATGACACTAAGAAAAGAAGAAAAGACATTTGAGACTTAGATATGAAGTGAATGGTGAGAATACTAGTAATTGGCAAAATCTGTTGGCAGACTAAGTTTATCAACCATCTTTTGGGTCCTTATATATAAGATACTGTGCTAAGTGCTATGATCCAGTAAATAAGACAGGTGGAGCTTAAGGCCTCTCAAAGAGTTAATGAGATGAATATATTATTGTGATAACTTTGTCAAGTGGTTTAGGAAGGTAGCGTCTCTAGCCTTAGTATCAACAGTGGTGACAAGCATTTCATTCATTAACCGGTATATCAGTGGAAATAGCTCCTAGCAATTACTTTTAATAGCAAATGTATTGGTTATGTCATAACCTTTTGCCTTATGAAATTGTCTGTACATAATCTAGTTGAAATTCAGTTACTTAAAATTCTCATTCAAGTTCAGAATTTGAGGCTAAAAGTGATAATTTTGTTTCTGTACTTGCTTCATTGTTCTGCCATTATACTTCATAATGATGTTTATGATATATATTCATAAAATAACTGCCCTTTAATGTTAACCCCTGGCTTTTAAAAATTGCAACTACATTTCATTGAATTAAAAACCATAATAAATTTGCACATGATCATAGTATTCTGTAATTTAATTTTTTAATATCCAGAACACTGCAAAAATATTTGGCAGCTTTTTATTTCCGGGTTTAATGTGTTTAGGTTATTAAGCTTGTCTACTAGGCTGTCTCAAAGTCTAACTAAATACAGTGGCTCTTGTCTTGGTGTGTGCTAAGCCAGTGAGCACAGCCTGAAGATGCAGAATGGAGAGAGGCTTATAGCTGCAGCAATCAAGAAGCGTATTAGGGCTCTTACCAAGGCCTTGTCTTCTTGTGGTGTGGGGTCTCCTGAGCAGAGTGTTTAGTATTATAAGGAACAGGTTTACTCTAGGTTGTTATAATGAATGAGTCAGAGTGACTCTGGCCTTAGTGAGAACTCTAAATCTTCCTGTAGAGTTTTAACCGGGGGCGGGGATGACAAAACCCCTTGAAACGTGTGTTAGCAGTGTTTTTAAAAAACAGCAGGCTTCTCCTCAAGTGTTGTTTGTTCCTAATGCTTACAGTACTCATTAGTAGTTATTGACGACAACAACAACAACAACACACACACACACACACACACACTGCTCTGCTAGTGATAAAGCCATTCTGAAAAATAACTAGGCCTGGGTCTTTCAATAAAAATTTACAGCAAGAAGCAAATATTTCATAAATTTATGTAGTTTTCAATTTTAAAAATAGTCTGAGGGCTGTGATGACACAGAGGTGAATGAAGAAGGGATCTTTGGCTGTACATCGTGATCTAGGGCTTACAGAAAAGAGGCACCTTGGTAAGTTCTTCTCTGTCTTGGGTGTAGGAGGAGGCCACTTATTCATCCTGTCTGCCCAGAACCAAAATAACCACATGGAAACTATATTGATTAAATCACTGCTTGGCCTGTTAGCTCTAGCTTCTTATTGGCTAACTAGTACATATTAATTTAACCCATTTCTAGTAATCTATGTGTGTGTGTATTGCCACGTGGCTGTGGCTTATCAGCTAAAGTTTCCAGTGTCTTTCTCTGGCAGGCTACATGGCTTCTCTCTGACTCCACCTTTCTTTCTTCCAACATTCAGTTTAGTTTTCCCTGCCTACCTAAGTTCTGCCCTGCTATAAGTCCAAAGCAGTTTCTTTGTTCATAAATGGTAATCACAGTATACAGAAGGAAATCCCACATTATTTGGGCTTGGGGAATCATAATTGTGTTAAAGGAAGAGCCCCAGAATATCACTTACCACGTTGAATCTGATTGGAGGTGACCTTTTTAATGCCTGAGTATTAAACATAGCATCTGTTATGTTATCTGTTATCACAAAGTTTAGACTAGGTGACACAGAGGCTCTGAAGTCTTTTTGGTCACATGACTCTTTATAGTTTTGTGTTTGAATTCCTAAATGTTGACACCAACTCAACTAGATTGGGCCTCTAAATCATGTTAGTGCTTAAACAAGAACTCTCGTTCAATGGGAAATACTTAGTATCTTGTATCTTGTGCAGACTTCCAGAAGTAGCTCGATCTGAAAATTTGAAATTTATTTGTGAAGTTTCTGTTAACTACCTATAAAAATTCAGTTAGAATTGTCGGTCTTACTTTCAGACTACTCTATTTATAGAGGAACTCTTAGAGAGGGTGAGTTCCAGACATCTGAATGTAAGCTGATGACTCAGAGCTTGAGATTCATCCCACAGAGACACTACATGTTTCTATTAAGGAACCCGGTCTGTCTGCATTTGATTGGGTTCGGAGAATCAGTGTTCTTAGTGTCAAGGTTTATTCCTGCTGTTGGGGTTAAGAGTGACGGTTTTCCATGCTAACTGTAGTTGGTTTTGTGGTTAGCTTTTCAGTGACTTTGCCAGAAATATTCAGACAGGCAGCTAAGATGGTTGATTTTTGACCCCTGCTTTCAGGTCACGTTCTTTGGTTCCATTGCTTTGGCCCTGGTGAGATAGGCGTGTGTAACAGAGGAAATGTATTCCTCTTTCTTGGTGGCCAGAAAGCAGAGAGTGCAAGAGAAGATGGAACAGTGGTTCTTGAAAAGTGTATGTGTGTTGACTCCCTTCTCACCTACATAGCACGACAGCGTGGGAACTGGCACTCAGCCAGTCGACATTCAGAACCAGATCTAATACTGGCTTCATTGGGTCTTGATTTTGTGAGCATGTGTCACCTGAATATGAGTTGTTCCCAAGTGTTCTGCATCTTCCTCTTCCTGAATTGCTTGTAAGCTTACTTAGGATAACCTTGACACTGGGGCATGCTGCCTTTTCTCGCTTAGTGTTAACCTGCTGAATGAGCGATTGCTTTGAGCTTCAGTAATGGGTATGCCATTTTCTTCTCTTTTAAAACAAAAAGCAGCTATTTATTAAATTTATTTAGGTTTGTTTTCGAAACAGAATCTTTAACCCAGGCTGGCCTCAAACTTACTTATAAACTTCTTGTCTTGGCCTCCCCAAGTGCTGAGATTCTGAGCTTTTTCTTTTTTGTTTGTTGTTAGATTGTGTTGATAGTTTTTTTTCTAATGGTCTAATTGAGTTGAATTAGTTTCTGATATTGCTGGGTTTTTACCTTTGAACCTATATATTTAATAACATTACTACTGAGGTTACATACAGGCAAAGATTATGACTCAGAGAATGGTCGTTTGCACTGAAGTCTGTAATTCAGGAAGTGCTGCAGATTCATCAGCCATGAGACAACTGACAGGGTCATCAGTCTGGTCTAGTTATCACTTCCTCAGTGCATTCTGGGAATTTTGTTTGAAAATAATCCTTTTCTATACCTAAGTGTGGTGGAGCAGTTATGTAATGATAGCACCCAGGAAGTAGGTGGCAGGAGAAGGAGGACTGTGGGACAGCCTGTCTATATGATGAGACACTTCTTCAGCTACTCAACATGATAAGTAATAATATTTTTCTCTAAATTTTATATTTCATTGGTATTACATTTCACATGATATTTTCTCACAGTTGTATTTTTTCATCATAATATATGTTTTGGTAGTTTAGGCAAGCTAAAATATTTAAATGGTATTTTCAAAGATGATAATAGTTTTAAATAAAGCTAAATTTTATTAATGCTAAGCACTAAATAGCTTATTTTTTCATTCTCTATATTATAATAATAAACATTTTAAGAATAACTTTTTAATAGCTTTACCAATTTAATATGCTTTATTTCTTTTACTGATTTTAAAGGTAATTTTGGTAGAAATTACTAGAAGTGATTTTGATTTTGATGTTACAAAGCACTGTCCATACCTTTCTATTTTTGAAATTCATTGATTATTTGTGAAAGTAGAGCATTGCTTTCTGTAAATAATGATTATAAGCTGTCATAGTTTTAGTTGCCAACTTGACACAAACTTAAAGTCACCTGGACAAAGGGACCTCATTGAAGAGTTACCTTGATGAGATTGGTCTGGATCCTTGTCTCTGGGGCGTTTCTCAGCTGTGGGTGATGCCATCAGCCTGGGCTAGATTGAAAGCTAACTGAGGGGCTAGCTATTGAGAGTGTGTTTAACTGCTCTTGCAGAGAACCCAGCTTTGTTTCCCAGCACCCATACAGCAACTCACAACCCACTGCAACTCCAGTTCCAGGGGGATCCAGCACCCTCTTCTGACTTCCTCGGGTACCAGGACACACATGGTCCATAGACATACACACACACAAATATATACACACACAAAAATATACACACACACACAAATTTTTTAAAAAGTAGCTAAACATGAGTCTGTGACCAAGCCAGTAATGATTATATTCCTTTTTTGGTCTGTACTTTATTTCTTACTTGATTTTAAGTTCCTTCCTTGACTTGCCTCAATGATGGATTGTGACCCGAAAGTATAATCCAAATAAACACTTTATCCCAAGTTTCTCTCAGTCAGAGTGTATTACACAGAAGCAACTAGAACATCAGTGAAGTATGTTTTCTATGGAGTGAAAAGATCTTCTGCCATTTTGTTTTGCTGTTGTTTGTTTGTTTGAGATAGATTCTCACTGTATAGCCCTGGGTGTCCCTGATTGACTTGGTATTTGCTATGTAGACCAGGCGGGGCTCAGATTCAGATCGGCCTGTCTTTGTCTTGGTAGTGATTAAAGACATGTGCCACCACACGTAGCTACTTCAGCAGCTTATTAATACATAAATTGAGTTGGTTATATTATGGACATATTCAATGGCCTTCCAAAGAAAGCATTGTCTGATCTACATAAGTCTGATAGATTTAGAAATTTTAATAAATCCCCCACTGTAACTGGTTTTACCAATTTTTCTTGGATTTAAAGTCTCTTCAGTCTGTTGATGGTAATAACCTAATAGAAAATTTTTCTGGTCATGTGTTTGTGTGTGTGTGTGTGTGCGCGCGCACAGGTGTTTCTGCATAGGTATGCATATGTATAGAGGCCAAAGTTGATGTTCTCCTCTATTACTTGCTTTCCATCTTATCCTTCAAGACAGGGTCTTAATGTAACTCAGTAGTTCATCTAGACTAGCTGACTAGAGAGCTTCAGGGGTCTGCTGTCTCTGCCTCTCCGACTCTGGGGTTACAGATGCATGCCACAAGGCCCTGCTTTTACATTGGCGTTGGGAAGCTAAACTCGGGTCCTTATGCTTGTACACTGAGTACTTTGCCTTCTGAGCCACTAGCCTTTTTAAATACATATTTCATAGTTAAATTATTTGCACAAATATTATGCAGCTTGAGTATTCCTTTCTGTATTAGAACTTTTTAAAGATAGGTCTCATGCAGCTAAAGCTGGACTTGAATTCACCTGGAGTTGAATGCCCTCTGCCTCAAATCCACCTCCTGAACTGTTGAGATTGCCAATTACACACAACTGTGTTTGGATCTTTTATGTTATATTTTTGGTTTATTATGTATTAGTGTTTTGCCTGCATATTTATGTGTACCACGTGCATGCCTGGTGCCCATGGAGGTCAGAAGAAGGCATCATATTCTTTGGAGCTAGAACTGAATGGTGATGAGCCGTCGTATGGGCACTGGGAACTGAATCCAGGTCATCTTCAAGAACAAGTGTTCTCAACTGCTGAGCCATCTCTCCGGTCCCTAATGCTATATTTTACTCTGTCTCATATAAGACTTTGACCATATTCTGTTTTAATGTCATCATTTGATGGCAGTGATGATTTTGCAGCACTGTGGATCACAACGCAGTTTGTGCATACCAAGCAAGTGCTCTTCCCAGTCATCTGGTATTATTTGAATTTACACTTCTCAATCTGTAAATGCTTTGTTTACCTTCTTTACCTTGCCATACCTGGTTAGCCTGGTTAGCCTGCCGTAGTTGCGTGAACTCCAGGTGGTAACATATAAATCTCTGATTTTGGGTCAGAATCAAAGGATTTTGTTACTCATGAAATAACAACAGCCAGCAAATCCTTTTGTCTGTCTTGAAGCCCTGAGTCCCACATCAGTGAGCAGCTTTAATGAAGAGGAGTTAAAAGAAGCTGTGCCTCTTACGCCTTCCCTTAGCTCTGGAACTGGAACTGCTGTGGAGATAGGTGTCCTTGAAGAGATGCCCCAAGGGCACAGAAACCAGACCCAGGGAGAATGGCCTTCCAAATATGGTTTCTTTGATTGCTTTTGCCTGCCATCTTTGTTTTTGCTCCTTTTTAAAATTAACTTTTCTTTTTGAATAGGTATGATTGCATGGTTACAATACAGAGACAGAAAATACCCTATGAAAAGTCCCCTCTCACCTTAGCAAGCCCCAGTTCTTTCCAGAAGTGCTTTAATTTCTTACACTCATTCCAGCAGAGAGGGTATTTAGGTGTGTGTCTGTTTTGTTTTTTTATTTGTTTGTTTTGTTTTTGCAGTGTGGAGCATAAAACTTGGGGTCTCATGAATATTCTCTACTGCTAATCTATATCCCCATTCATGTTTATGCAAACATGTTCTTTCTGCATTTACTTTATGGCCATTCTGTACATAATAATGAGCTTTCATATGGTATATGCCTTGTAGTCCTGCTCAGTCAAGGTTGTATGTTCTTTTGCATCTCTGATAATGACCGATCCTGACAATGATGGTCCATTGTAGTTCTAGAGGGATTAGAGTTCTTTTCTGGGTTTGCTTTCTCTTCCATTGTGGCATTTCTACATGTACAGGTACACACATATACACATAGTTTTTTTTTTGTTTTTTTTTTTTTGTTTGTTTGTTTTTGGTTTTTTGAGACAGGGTTTCGCTGTGGTTTTGGAGCCTGTCCTGGAAGTTTTTAAAAGTTGCATTTAACAAAAGAATATTTTTCCTAAATATATGATCCTCTCCTGCTTGAGAATTCACACAGTTAAGGTTGTCTAAAATGGTTTTGGTGTGTGTGTGTGTGTGTGTGTGTGTGTGTGTGTGTGTGTATTAGTAATGGTATAGACCATTAATCATCTTGGAATAACTTGTCCCATGCCAGATGCAGTACTAGATAGTCAAGTATTAGTCATGTCTAGGCACAGCTTTATGAGGTAGCTGCCACCCATGTGCTCCTAAATAAACTGAAGGTTGGGAATCAAACTTGGAACTGTCTAAACTATATCCACGGTAGGTTTTTTTTTATGAGTTTGAGATTGGGTTTTTGTTTCTGTATTCAAATTTATTGCCATTTTGAGCCTACATTATAGCTTCCTGCATTATTCTAATTTTAAAGTACACAATAATAAACTTGAAAATCATGTAAAATAATAATAGATTTTTGTTTTTTCAGTAACTGATTTCCCCCCTTTGTAGTAAGTGATTCAAAGCAAATGAACCTGACTCATAGTTAAATATAATTTAAAGAACATAATTTGTTCTTTTTTGTTTTTGTTTTTGTTTTAGACAGGGTTTTTCTGTAGCTTTGGAGCCTGTCCTGGGACTAGCTCTTGTAGACGAGACTGGTCTCGAACTCACAGAGATTTTCCTGCCTCTGCCTCTCAAGTGCTGGAATTAAAGGCATGTGCCACCACCACCCAGCTCTTTTTTTTTCATATTCAACAGTTTGTTTTTACAAATAGAGTGCCATTTAGGGCAATATTTGATTAGAGTATAGCAAATAATTATGATTTTGTTTGTTTTCTTTTTGTGTGAAAGAAAAGGGGCATAGCTTGAAAGTTTGGAAGACTGGGGAGTAATTAGTAAGAATGCTAATTCCTTAGGTGTCTGGTGTGGCTCCTTGCAGCCTATAAGGAACTTACCTTTTCAGTACTGTGTTTTGAGTTTGCTTTTAGGTCTCCTTGGGAATGGGAGTGTGATTGTAAACCATCCTTTCATCCCTTTTGTTCCAGCTTTCCCATTCCAGAGCCAAGTCCACTTTACTTTGTCACATCTTCTTAGAGGAGATGTCAAGTGTGAATTTCCAGGCATGTAATTTTTAAATTACTAAAAATTCTGCCCTTAAATATTCTTGTTTGCTTTTGAGACATGTGTACTGCATTACTATAGCCCTAGCTGGCCTCTAGTCCCGCCTGCTCAGGATTTTAGACGTGAGCCATCACTCAAAAGCCAAGAAGCATCTCATTTTTAGATTGTAACAGTGCAGTTGAAGGGTAGCTGCATGGTTAATATCATTGATTCTTAGTTATACTTACACAAAGGAAAGCATACGCCTGCTGACTTTGCTTGCATCAAGGCAAAGAAACTAATAATTCCAGGTCAGCCAGAACGTGACTGAACAGGATAGGACCAATATTCACCAAGGTTTCTAGTTTGAGGCACACTAGTAAAGGTTGATACCATACTTTTATTGATATATTTAACTTAGAAATCAGCCTCACATTGTTAAATATCATTTATAAACTGCATTACAGTATTTGAGTAAAACAACTCATGGATCTGAAATGTCAAGTCTTAGTATTGACTCTTGTTAACCTAATTAAGAGATATCTGAAAATATTAATAAAAGAGCCCCACTTTTCATTATTTGAATAATTGCTTTTACTAATATTGTGGTTTTTTTTAATTATTGATTTTCTAGGGATTATTTCACATTTCAGCTGCTTTTGTTTTCTTCTGCTATCATTGAGGGTTCAAGAAAAAGTAAATCTTCAGGTAAAACGCCTGATCTGTGATAGTGCTCGGCATCGTATTGGCTGGAAAGATGAGCCTCCTGTTTGGTGCTTGTCGGAAAGTTAACTGTGGTGATTTAGACTGTGCATGGAGTCCTGGCTGCCTCACACTCGGCCTTGGTTTTGTTTTGGCTTTGACTTTTGGCTGTCTGCTTTTCTTCATGTTGTCTTGATCCACAATAACTGTATGGATATGTGCTTGGACCTGCTAAATATTTTAATTTTGCATAGTTGGCTGCTTGAATTGTAAGTACTCTCTTTGGACAATGCACAGTTAAAGAGCTTGAGAATCTGTAACTGAAACAACAATTTACAGAAGTTTCTAATTACCTTTTAAATGTATGTTCATTAGCTATTATGTATTTTGAGGTTTGATATTTTACCACAAGTTGAAAATTCAAGAGCTCATTCTAGTTGGTATGTGGCCAGTGTAGATAGCACAGATAATACTATTTCTTTTATAATAAAACATGTTGGCCAGGATTGCTTTAAGCTCTTGAAGCAGTGGAGCGCGAGCGACTTCATACCACCACCTTTATAATGTATTATTAACTTCTGAAGATGAAGTGTGACCAGTGTTAATAGCTTCCCCAGAGGCTGGTGGGAGATGGTTCCGTGGTTAACAGTGTGCGTGCTGCTCTCTGAGAAGACCCTAGTCCAATTCCTAGTACCTTATGAGGCAGCGGCCGGCTACTCCCTCTCTGTTGGATCCAGCGCCTCTGGCCTCAGGGCACTAGCATACAGAGTTTTAACAGAACTCAACCAAAAAAGAATACATTCTCTAAAAATGTGGTCCTCTCCAGCTTGAGAATTTCACAATCTTATGGTTGTCTAACATTGCTCATTTACATCAGTACTTACGCTACTTTAATGTGAAAGCTTTTAAAAATGAAGTTATTTTTTCATTATAACACAATTTATGAAGTAGGTAAAAACCTATTTAATTTAGCCAACCAAAAGTTTTGGTTCTAGAACACAACTAATTTAATACTTCGGTTAACTTACTTAACTTCCTCCAGCCTTTTTGCTCATGTATAAATGTAGATGGCAATTGTTATTGTGTAAGATTAACATAAAGTATAAGTATGTCCAAAAGAATGTAATAATGTGCTGGTTTGTATGCCTGTGGGAAGGAAGGCACAGCATATGCAGCACTGGGCAGCACTGTCTGCATGCTGCTGTGCTGGTCCGGCCATAGTCACGGGTGTGTCAAGATGGCTAGGGCAGAAGTGCCTAAGGCATTCCTAGTCAACAGGGATTTCTTTGAACAACTGGAATATTAGGATGAGTAAGAGAAGGGATAGGATGCTAATTGACTTTGGTTTTTGAAGAAGTCCATAAGGTACTTCCTACTAATAAAGCAAATCTCATGTAGTCTTTTATAATTTAGAGTATTTTATATAATTCTTTAAAATCTTAACTATAATATTTTGAATACATATCCTACGTTAATACTAAAGACAAGTAGGATATTTCAGAGGTTGACTAATTAGTCAAACTACTAGCAAAATGGGAATCTGTATTAGATTTTCAATTCTCAGCTTTTTCATTTAGTTTTGTTTTTGTTTTTGAGACAGGGTCTCATAACCTAGACTGTCCTCAAACTCACTACTGTAGACCAGGTTGGCCTTGAACTCATGGAGAGATACTCTTGGTGGCCCACGCCTCTAATGCCACCATGCCCGACCCATAAACTTTTGTGGATGGGGTGTGTGGGTGCGTGTGTGGGTGTGTGCGCATGCGCATATGTATGTCCGTCCCCAGTTTCTCACTGTGTGCTAACTGTCCTTGAATACCTTTCTCCCATCTTAGCCTCTTGGGTCTGGCTGTAGGACTGTCCACCACACCCAGTTCAACTTCAGATCTCCTGCACTTCCTGCCCTTCTTTAGTGACCAGTTCCCTTTCTGAAGCAGGTGTAGATTGTCAGACACTGAGAAGCTCTGTGTTTTGATGAACTGCCCCCCAGAGGGATTCTGGCACCCACCTCTTGTTAAAAGTCTTAACTTTCCTTTTCCCTTATCTGTATGCCAAAGTTAATACACGGCTATGAAGAGCCTGAGAGGTAGGATGATGAACAGTGCGCCAAGTTCACTCTTTACTGCTCCAGGTGTGTTAGGTCGGTGATGGACACTTAGAAAAATGCACTTCAATTTTCACATTGCATGGTGATTTTTTTTAACTGTAAAAATGTTTTCAGGTAGATTTTTATAGGGGGGGGGCTTTAAATTTTGAAAAACAACATTTTTTCCTTGATTCAGTGATTATGAGGTTTTATTTCAAGAATGAGCTACTTTAGTTGCTTACCAGATTACATTTGACATTGAGTAGCTGGAGTGTTTACACTGGCAGTGCTAGGGGAAGCTGTTTGCAGCAGAGGCTGAGCTGTGGCTGTAAGCTGCTGTCGGGGTGTGGGTGCCTATCTTGATATTAAAGTACAATTGTCTTTGTACCGGGACTGAATAGAACTAAAGATCAAGATAACTGGCTTTAGTACAGCATTCTGAAGTTAAGGTAGGAAGTATCTGAGGGTTCATACTTGCCCCCATCAGGTTTAAAACAGCATTATTTAGAATTCTTAGAATAAATTCTTATATTTTTCATTATATTCTTAAATATAATTTTGTAGATTGAATTTGCCTTGGTTGTATGAATTTTATAGGCAGACTATACTATTTTTAAATAATTTTAATGAGAGATTTTAGCTTTAATAAATACTAAAATTGTCATAACGAAGTCAATTTTTAAGTTATTGTTATAAAGAAATGAGACTTGGTTATAGGTTGGCCTAGAAATGTTAGAAGTCAGTTATTTTTTTCTTTCAACACTATATTCAGAGCATGTTAAAGTTCTACATATTTCTATTTTATGTTGAATCTGTTATGTAGAATACAGGAAAATAGTAATGATGTTTGTTTTTCAAATGCTCGTTTCATTCATCTTATTTTGTGATGAGCGTGAGAGTTCTCCCAACACCAGAATGCATTGTCAGGCAGCTGGAAGAGACTGGTTTGTTTTAAGATCAATGGGTGCTGCAGTTTTGTTTGCTTTTGTTTCTTTAGAAGCAGGGTCTCTCTATGTCTCAGGCTAACCTTGAAGTTGCAGTCCTCCTGCCTAAGCTCAGAGTATGTGTCATACCTTACGGGGCTATGTTTTTCTTTCTTGAGTTATATGAAACTGGTAATGCATCTCATAATCATTTATGGGTTGCATAAAAGGAGTGCCTCAATTTTGAAGTTTATTAGAAAACTCATTCACAGATTTGTTTGGTTTTATATTGATTTATCTTTGTGGGTAAAATCTACGTGGTAGGAATATACTGTATTTTTTAGAATACTGAATTTTTTAGAGAAAACCTTTACAGAATGGTGTTTCTCTGTTTTGCAATGCTGGGAATGAGACCCATCCTTTTTACTCTTCCTGCTGTCTGTCTGCTTAGAGCTTTCACTGGAAACTGGGTCCTTGAATGATAGACTAGACACTAAGACTTCAGTGGAGATAAAGGGGCAAGAAGGAGACAGAAGAGAACTCTAATGTAGGGAGAAAACAGGAAAGGGGAAATGGTATAAAACTTTCTTTTATCTCTGTGTTAGTTGCCGATCATAATGCATTAACTTATGAGCGCTGATACCTTTTTTATTCACGGAAGTTGTTCATTGCCAGGCTTTTCTGTGGACCAAAATAGACTATTTTTCCTCCATCTGCTGTCTCAGAATGAATCATTGAGAGGGAGCCACACTGTTCTCTGTAGGCTTTTTATTCATACTCTGTAGAGATGGCATGGTTTTCAGCGTAGCTCTAAAGGTCACAAAAGATACCTAACTAACATGCTAGTGCAGGCAGGGTTAAAATTGAACATTAAGCACATGTAGTGCTGGGATCTTTATTCCCAGCACTCAGGAAGCAGAAACAGAGGCAGAGGAGGATCTTTGTAATTGAGGCCAAGTCAGCCAGGTCTGCATATTAAGACCCCGCCTCAGAAGTAAATAAATAAATAACATTAAAACGATTTAAACTGCAATTTCAGAGCTCTTTAAAGGAGTATCTGCTTTGTAGTAAGAGTTTTTCTGTTGGTTTTTTTTTAAACACCATAGTCTTCAGAGTACCACCAGCGCTGTCTGGAAGCCACTCTGATCGCCGTCTGGGGTTGGCGTGGCGCTGTCGACAGAAGGGCTGTGAAGAGTTTCCTCCTTGCCCAGTCTGAAACCCTCAAGTTCCTAAAGTCGCTTGCAGAATTTAAACAAGAGTATTGATATCCTTCTGCCTTTTTTTTTTTTTTTTTTTTTTGAGATAAGGAACTTTTTAGCAGCTTTCTGTTCAGGGTGATTTCTTTTTGTTTCCTTTAATTAAAAAACTTATAAAGGTATTTTATATTCGTGTCTTTTCAGTGATACTGCACTAAACTTTTTTGAACTATTGTGAACACTACACTAATATTGATACACAGCAGAAAGAATATTAATTCCAGATAACAAATGACTGAGTTGTTAGCTGTTTGGATCAGACTCTTGTGTGAGTTGAGAACTATTGTAGTGTGTCTTTGCTTACTCTTATGCCTTGGTGAAGCAGGTTTGATGAACTTCATTCAGTGTGAACAGTGCTTCAAGTACAGGTGCTGAGTTTTGTATAGTTAGTTGTACAGGTATAGTAAGTCATTTTCTGCTTGTTTTTGTTTTTAGTTTCTCAGGCTAGTTTCCTTGTACTGAATTCATTTTTTTTCTTCACAGAGGATGTGCTGAGTAAAGATGCTGGGGAATGTGCAATATGCCTTGAAGAATTGCAGCAGGGAGATACCATAGCACGACTGCCTTGCCTGTGTATATATCATAAAGGGTAAGTTTAGTATTGCTCTAGCAAGGTTGATATTAAAGCAAAGTGATCATTCTCTTAGTTTCAAACATTGTAGTTAGGGCTAAGCAGTTTCTTCTTCATTCTAATTCTTCCTCTCAATTTAGAATCTCAGTAGCATCCCACCCAACTCCCATTCTCCCCCTTGCTCAGATAAAATCTGAACCGATGCCTGTTGTAACTAGACTGACGTTTATAAAGTCCCTTAGTGTGGTGCAGCTGTCTCCATGTAGATCAGCAGGTGGTCTGTGTCAGCTGAGCAGCCCTTCATTTACAGCTGGAGAAGGAGAAGGAGGAGGTTTCTCCAGGCCTTTATTTCTAGCAAGTGGCAAACCAAGATTCCAACAAACTGGGAATTCCAGGAGATTGACTCCCAAGCCCATCTGTTCTTTTTATACATTCTTCTTGCTTTCAGAATAATACAGAAAGATTTTGAGTTAAAAATACAAAGCCAGGTGTGGTCACGTACTTCTTTAATCCCAGCACTCAAGAGGCAGAAGCAAGTGAGTCTCTGTGAATTATAGGCCAGCCTGGTCTACATAGTAAGTTCCAGGGCTAGTAGAGAGACCCTGATGCAAAACAACCACTATTTAAGGTAGCCACATAAAGAATAGAAAATTAGGAACCGGATTGTTGGCTCAGGCGTTAAGAGCACACACTGGTCAGTTCAGCTTCCAGCACCTGTGTCAAGCAGTTCACAGCCACCAACAGCTCCAGCTTTGGGGAGGGTATAGGCAGAGGGATCTAACACCTCTGGCTTCAGAGGGCACTGGTACTCAACTGCACACATATACAAAATTAAAAGAAATAATAAAATACATTTAAATTAAAAAAAAGAATATGAAGTTGTAGCATTCAAACCAAGGAAAAGAATAAAATGGAATTTTACCTAAGAATAGGGGAGATGGTAGCAAAAACAGAAAGCAGAGTAAATAATTCAAAATAAGGAGACCAAAATAAATCCAAACATACCAGTAATTATATCTATAAGAATAAACTGAAAGTAGGTGAAATATTAGAATATGATGTTGATAAGTAACATGCTTGAAAGGTACAGGCTAATATGGAATCAAAGGATAGAGAGCTATATCCAGGCAGTGATAACTAAACCTAACATTGGGTACCAATGCCACACAATGTAAACCATTAAAGGATGCTTCATTTAGAACATTACTATATAATGGTAAACACTGAAATTCTTGTTAATGATCTGTGTTAACATAAGAAACTGACAACTGTGCCATCATAATGGAAAATTTTTATTTATTTATTATGTATGCAATATTCTTTCTGTGTATGCTTGAAGGCCAGAAGAGGGCACCAGATCTCATTACAGATGGTTGTGAGCCACCATGTGGTTGCTGGGAATTGAACTCAGGACCTTTGGAAGAGCAGGCAATGCTCTTAACCACTGAGCTATCTCTCCAGCCCATAATGGAAAATTTTTAATTTTCCTGATTAAACAAATAAAATAAATGAGTCTATATACAGAAAAATTGAGCCATTTTAGTTTGCCAAGTTTTGATTTTGTTTGTTTTTGCAGATAGGAAGGATCTAATTGCATAGCTCAGGATAGCTTCAAAATCTGCACGTAGCTTAGGCTGCCCTCACACTTGTTCCTCCCTCAACCTCCTGAGAGCAGGTGTTTTGGATGTGCTCTTGTGCCTGGCTTCCGCCTTCCCAGTCTCTTTTATTTCCTGGTACTGGAGATAGAGTTCAGGGCCTTGCATGTGTTGAGCTGTTCTTTCCCACTGAACTGATCCCCTGCCCCCTGGTTCAGTCTGATGAGTGCAGACGTTTCCTTGTCAAGGACACAAAGAATATTGTAGAAATGAGTTGTGTTTTAATCCACTAAGCATATCTCAGCAAACTCTCACAATGGCAGCATACCTCTGACCATCATCAGTCACCAGGATGACAGCAGAACTTACTCTTAGATATCCTCTGAATAATGTGTAAGTCACAGGACAAATCATCAGGGAACTGGGGAAGTAGTTATGACTGAACAATGATAAACAGCTGGACGTGCCTAGAGTGAGCAGTCGGGAGATTTCTCAGTAGATGGTGAGAGTCGACAGAGCAGCGGCAGACAGAAGAAAGTGGTGGGTGAAGACAGCAGTGTGCTAAAGTTGGAGATAATTACAGCAGAATTGTCTCCAGAAGGAAAAAAAATAGAAAAGGACATAATTTGGCACAAACTAAGAATAAATGGAAAACTCACTGCTAATATCCTTGAATTACAAATTTTAAAAAATGGACAGTTTTTATAATGTGTAATCTTATAAATAATGATTAAAAATTCAAAACTTCAATTACTGACTGCTTTAAGAAGTTCAGATTAAATCTGAAAACTGACAAACATTGATTGGAGAAAAATAAACCCTTAAGCAGGCCTTCAGAGATGGTTTGACAGTGGATTCTGGCATGCAGAGAATGAGTTGGAAAATAGCAGAGATTGGACATCAGACAAGGACCATGTGCAAAGGAAACTTAAAATGCAAAAATCCAGATTTCGCAATACCTGTCTGAAATAGTGTCTCATACTGAGGATAGCTCAGTGGGAAAGCACTTGCCTTAAGGTTCTGGCACCGGCTACCAGTAACACACGCATAGAAAATAAATAAGCAAGTAAATGAGTAGAAATTATACCTCAGGACCAGTTTGGATTTATGCTGGGGATGAACAGCTACTCAGTAAATGAGGGTGCTTTAAGGAAAAGTCATTTGTGTTTGTGACCTTTAAAGCAAAAACCCAGGCTAAACAATAGGTGAATTATTAGAACTGGGTCAGTGAGATGGATCAGCAGGCAAAGGCGCTTGCTGCCAAGCTTGACGACTCAAGCTTGTTCCCCCAAACATGCATGGCAGAAGGAGAGAAACAACTTCTGTATGCTGTCCTCTGACCTCTACATCCACACCAGGGCTCCTGCATACTTACACACATGTACACACATGGATGGATGGGTGGGTGGGTAGAGAAAGAGATAGGGAATAAAAATTATTAAAATCAATGAGAGTTTATGGGGTTTCCAGATAGGTGATGTGGAAATTGTTGCCTTCATGTCCCATAAAGAAAAAAAAATTAAGTAGAACTTTTCTTTAAATAGTAACATTAAAATTTATTTTTAAAAAAGGGCTGCAAAAGCAATAATGTATTAGGAATAATTTCTATAAAAGATGTTTGAGTCTTTAAAAAATTTAAACTTTTATTGAAATGTAAGGTATATATGATTAAAATACATATAAAACATGGTGTGTATAGAAAAACTCAGTATTATAAAAACTATAGTTGACCCTAATTAGCCTATATAACTAATGTTATCCCAGTCAAGTCTTAGTTTCTTGTAAATGGACAGTGTTTCTAAAAATACATATATATGGGCCAACAAGTGAAGGGCCAAAGAACGGTACCCGTACTCTTGGAGAATAATCCTGTTAGGACATATGTCCTTAAGCGATGCAAAAATTAAACAAGCAAGGACAAAACTAAGTCCATAAACACATGAGCCTGACCAGGGAGACCACAGCATGGGACCTAAGGGAATGGAGACTGGAATCAGGGCTCTCACCCTTCCACTAATTAATATACTGTGTGACTTTAGACAGGTTTTGATTTTCTTGTCTCTGAATGTTTAAGGACAATAGTACAAACTTCATATAGTTGTGAGGATTTAGATGTGTTAAAATTCGGGAAGTGCTGGACCTAAATTGACTCTGTGACACTGACATAATGGCGCTGCAGTGTAGCGTTACAGTGTGCTGTTGAGCGGTGCTGGGCTCAACTGATACTGTTATCAAGATGGAGAAACAGTTGAATCATTTTTAAAGTTTGAAATAAAAATTCTAGGTCTCCATAATAGCTGTGAAATTCAAATATCTAAGGATGTAGGGGAAAAAATAGAAAATTGTTTTTGACCTTTTGGTAAGAAATTTTTCTTAAGATATACCTTTCTTCCCTCCACCTCCCCTAAAATAAGCTTAGGAGGTGCTCAAAGATGGCTCAATAGCTAAGAGTACTTTTCTGCTCTTGGGTAGAGGACCTGGGCTCCATTCCCAGCATTCACATGGTGGCTCACCGCCTCCTGTAACTCCAGTTCCAGGGGTTTTAACCCCCTCTTCTGACATTCAAGGGATCATGTACACACATGGTACTCTACATACATTTAGGCACAGATACATACACATAGACAAATTTAAAAGATAAACTTAGAAGGTTGATATTAAATATTAAAAATTGTGGCTATTAAAAATTACATTAGCGGTAGAAACTAGACTTTGTAGTGGAGATGACTTTTAGCATGACAACAACAGTCTTGTGTTTGAACTAGCATGCAGTCTTTTGGTTAACTGCTAGAGCAGATAATGCTTGCAATTGGCATGATAGCGTAGTGACATGGTAATACTCTGATCCATGTGATACCTTTTCTAGCACCATAAGTGCTACTTTGTAGAGCTGCAAACGAGAGCACGCTTGATTACAACAAGCCATGAAGTACATATGACACTGAACTCATTACGTTCCAGAAGTACAGTGTTTATTAGAAATGAACATGTCTTTGTTCTGGTAACAAGTTATGTTGCATGGTCTGCCTTTAACCAGATTTTTACCATCAAACTTTTTTACTTTGAGTTTAAGATTTTGTGGAAAAGTTTATTAAAAAGCACTATACATTGCCAGACATGATAGTATCTACCTGTGATTACAGAATTTGGGAGATTGAAGCAGAAAGGTCTTGGATTTGTGATCAACATAGCAAGACCTTGTTTCAGATCCCTGACCTCACCCCACGTACATATATTATAACTGAGATACCCAAACAATAGTAGGTTCTTGAAAATCTGTAAGAAAAAAAACTATAGATCATTCAAAAAGAAAAAGAAAACAATTGGTGCTAGTAAGATAGTTCAGTGGGTGAAAGTGCTCATCTCCAAGCCTGAGTTTGATCCCCAGGACCCTCAAGTGGAAGAAAAGAACTCACTCCCGTGGACTCTGGCTGCCACACGGTCACCAGAGCATGTACACACACACACACGAATAAATTATGATAAAATATTTTTAAAATGAAAAATTTTTAGCTCTTAATTCAGTAAAAAAGATTGAAGTTGGTAGGCAACTGTAGTTACAGTATATAAGTCACGAGGCAGTCATTCTACTCCCAAGTCTAGAGACAGCTGCTACCCAAAATTAAGACCAAGAGGAAAGACGGCATCTAAACCAGGGTGTGAGCCAGCACTGAAAAAGCCTTACTGTGACTTTCTAAAAAGCCAATTCAAGCTGTAATTAGTGACAAGATTAATTTATAATTTGCATGACCTTTGAGAGACTGTTAAAAGATAATTGGGACTATCTATAACGAAAGAATAGATAAGTAAACTGGCATGCTTGTTGTCATTTATTTTAAAACAGTATATCATGTCTTCTAGGTCTTAAGCCTTTAATCCTCCTGCCTCAGCAACTCAAGCAACTCTGATTTATAGGCTTGTGGCATCAAATCCATATACTGTACTTACATAATGGAATACAAATTTAAAAGCACATATGAAGAAGGCAAATAAGGAATAATATTTATGGTAGCACTGATTTAGGTTTTTAAACATGGGACAATGCTGTGTGTTTTAAAAATACATGCCTTTAGAATTATGTGGTAAGAAAATGTTTGAGAATAAAAAGTACTAAATTTAGAACACTGATTTCCTGTTGGAGCTGCTAGGAGAAAGGGGTATCACTGTCTGAACAACTAATGGGGTAGTTTACAGTAGAAACTATGTGGGTTGGTATTAGTTCACATGAAATGGGACTGGAGTTATTTATTGCCGTCTCATGATGAGCCCAGATTACATGGCTAATAAAGGAAGAACCCATCTTAGACTGCATAAGTGCTGTTCAGTGGACTATGAGCGTAACCACCACTGGACTGTTCTAAGATGTATTTTTGTAGTTGGGAGGTCTTTTAGGGTGCAGTGGTACAGTCCAGACTGAAAACATGTCATAACCAAATTAGGGTTTGATATTTAGAGCAAATATTTGAGTGATATCAGGAGTTACTTTAGCCACTTGGAAGATATGAATGATTATTGAGGTCATTTACATTTTTCCTAGTGTTTTCACCAGAGTATGAGAATGGCGTGTCTCCTTTCCCCTTCAGGATACTAGCTGACCTCACTGTAGAGCATGCAGGAATTAACAGTCCCTCCAGTGAGAACTCAGAACAGTTTGAGTCCTGCTTTAGTGACTCACACGCTGCTGGCCAAGTTACCTGATGTGGGAGTGATTTCTTATTAATAAAGAAACTGCCTTGGCCCATTTTATTGGTTAGAACATAGGTAGGTGGAGTAAACAGAACAGGATGCTGGGAAAAAGAAGCTGAGTCAGGGAGTCGCCATGATGCTCCCACTCCAGACAGACGCAGGTTAAGATTTTCCCTGGTAAGCCAGCTCATGGGCTACACAGAATATTAGAAATGGGTTAGAACAATATGTAAGAGCTAGCCAATAAGAAGCTGGAACTAGCCGGGCCAGGCAGTGTTTGAAAGAATACAGTTTCCGTGTAATTATTTCTGGGCATAAGCTAGCCATGCGGGCGGCCGGGTGCCGGGGACGCAGCCCAGCCGCTCCTAATTCAACAGTTACCTGTCCTTTGAAGACATCAGTGTTGTCATTTGCCACAGTTCTGTGAATTTGGGACAGTGAAGGAACAATTTTTTTTGTACAATGAGGGAAATGTGTTTCAATAGTGCAGCAGCCATTGCCCGTCACTACCAAGAGCACTTAAAGGGGAACTACAGAACTGGACTCTGTTGTTAATTGAGCACTGGAACGTAATTATGGGCTTGAAGATCGCTCAATAAAGTGCTTGCCTTGCAAGAACGAGGACCTGAGTTCAGTCCTTGGAAAACAGACACAGAAGCTCACCGAGTGGTGACTAGCACTTCCAGTCTTGTGCTAAGGAGGTGGAGCTGGGTGGATCCCTGGGACTCATTGGACAGCTAGCCTCACTAACCAACCTAGCGAGTTCCGGGCTAGTAGTAAGCCCTGGTTTGTTTGTTTGTTTTAAAAAAAAAAGGTGGGCAATACTTGAGGAATGACCTCCAAGGTTGTGTTTGACTTCCACAGGTGTGCACACATATATATACATACGAAAACCCAAAGGAAGAAGATAATTGTATGTACCCTGTGCAGAATTTCCAGAATGATCATGAATGCTCTATAAATACAAATAGATTAGGGTTTCTTTGTCTGTATATATATGGATTGCAGAGCAAGGTGGAACTAAAGGTTCAATAATCACATATAATCATGGAATTTTTAAATGTTAAACAATATTGTCAAGAATTATAATTTTAAAGCATTTTAATTTTATTGCATTGATAGGCAAACTGATCAGGCCTATGTGTAACTATTGAAAAGAAAATGTTTTTCTAACTCTTGAATATTAATGAAATGGTAGTTCTTTAAGGTAATAATTACTCTTTTTGAGTTTGAAAGTATGTCATAGCATAATTGTTTGAGGATTTTCCCCTTTAATAATGTAAAATAACTGAAGTATATTTAACATCTTTTACTGTATTTGTTAGGTGTGATCATTAAAGATAGTGATTTTTTCCAAAGACACTAAAGTCAAGTAGTTGATATTTTTATTATGACTATAGGATGTGATTAAACATAGGATTTATACTTTTCTGGTTTGTTCTTTTCTAGCTGCATAGATGAATGGTTTGAAGTAAATAGATCTTGTCCAGAGCACCCTTCAGATTAAGCATCTGATTCCTGTGTCATGGGTAATTTGTCCCTTTTTTGTTTTAATTGATTTATAAAATCTTATTTGGAATTACTATTTCATCTTCAGTTTTATTTTTCAACTGTGTGTGTGTATGTATGTGTGTGCAAGCGCGCGTTCTTGTGCACACACAGGCCTGCAGCATGTGATTATGCACAAGCCTTGGCATGTGTGTGTAGATCAGAGGACAACCTGCCTGTAGGAATTGGTTCTGCCTTTCTACCATGTAGGTCCCAGAACACAGGTTCTGAAGTTCTGACTTTCGCTGCTGAGCTAGCTATCTGTCCCTCTAGTCCTTAGCTCTAATTTTCCTTCATCCAGTTATTCACAGAGGCACATTTCTGTGTGCGTCTCTGTGTATGTTTTCTAGGTATTTTGTAAGACTACTATATGAAAACTCACATTTAGAAATATACTAAGGAGGCTGTGTTAGAATACAGACTTGATTGTCAAAAGCCCTGGTTTAATTCCATCACCAAAACACCAACAAAAAACTACTTAATTAAAAGCAGCTATTCTTGATTCTTGAGTAGAGTTAGGTATTGTGTAACTAGAATACTCTTGATACTTAAAAACATGTTTGTTTATTTACTCACAGTTTAATACTGGGAGGAAACAGTGAGATACATATCATGACCACATTTTCCAGAACGTTCTTTAAGGGTCAGAGAGATTAAGTCCCATGATTTAAAAAGTAAGTTGTATCACACTCATCGGAGCTTTTGTGTTGCATATGGACAACATAGTGCAAATCATTTTTGTCTGAGTCAGGTAGTTTAAAAAGGGCCGCACAGTCCTGCTGCCCTGCTGAGCTGCCCTTGGGGTTGAAGTGGGTGCTTCTCAGATGCTGCTACTCGTACCTCTCATTTGTCCCCAGCCCTGTGGCTTCTGCTGCCTCTTTTTCAGAAGAGCATGCCAGGGAAGTATGAAGACCCCGAGCTCTGATCCCAGAACCTGTGTGAAAAGCACTGGGCAGCTGATCCACACCTAGAGCTCCCTGGCCTAGCCTAGTCTAGCCTTGTTGGCCACCTCCAGATTTAGTGAGAGACCCTATATCAAAAATAAGGTGGAGAGCAGTTGAGGAGGACATGACTTGTCAACTTCTGGCTGAGCCCATGAACACACACAGTCTCACACATGAAAGATAAAAAGAAACAAGGTACATTGCAAGTTCCAGACTGCAAAGTGTTTAATCTATGTGCTTGAGCATTGTCCCGGGTGTTTTCTTAGGTAATATAATTCCAGTCATTTGGAAGTATTGTGTGCTGGTGTCATTTTCTGTCCACTACTTGTTTGCTGTTAGGGTAGTACTGCTCAGTGCTTAGATAAGGAAGTTAGAGCAGCTGGGAAAGGTGACTTATTGAGGACACAGTCCTGTGCTGGTTTGCTCCCAGCTGTTCTGACGTTGATGACTTAACGATTTTGAGATGATTAGACAACATATCCTTCAAAAAGTTACATCATGTGACTAGCCATTCTCCTTTCCATCCTTAACATGTTGTAAAATAAAATGTTTGTATCTGTAATAGGCAAATGCATCACACTGCAGTAGTAAATGGAGAGTAGTCTGTTCTGCCGAGTTAATTTATTTGAAAATGCTTAGTGAGTTTAGGTAAATGATAACTATCTTTAATATATGTCCCATAAGGTAAATTAAAGTAAGGCATATAAGGTTAACTTAGTTGCTCTCTTTAAATATGAAGCATTTAGCTAATCTTGTAACCCTTCAGAGACCTGAGAGACTCATGATCAAGGAGAGAACACTATAGCCAGCAGTAAACTTGCTGAGCAGCTATTAAACTAGAAGCTCTAGGGTCTTGTTCTCTGCTATCCTCGCATAATTTCTTGTGCTTTAGGCTAGCAAGGTGCTGCTCATTGTGTATGCTGTCTAGTTTTATGTCAACTTGACACAAGCTAGGGTCAACAGAGAGGAGGAAGCCTCAATTGAGAAATTGCCTCCATAAGGTTGGGTTATAGACAAACCTGTAGGGCACTTTTTAAATTAGTCATTAGTGGGGGAGGGCCCAGCCCATTGTGGGTGGTACCATCCCTGGGCTGGTGGTCCTGGGTTCTATAAGAAAGCCCACCAAGCAAATCAGTAAGCAGCACCCTCTGTGGTTTTTGCATCAGCTCCTGCTTCCAGGTTCCTGCCCTATTTGAGTTCCTGTCCTGACTTCCTTTGATGATGAACAGTGCTGTGGAAGTGTAAGCCAGAGACACTATTTCTTCCCCAACTCAACTCACTTTTGATCATGGTGTTTCATCACAGCGATGATAACCCCTAATTAGGACAGTGGTAAAGTTACCTGTCACCAAGCCTAGTAACTGGTATTCCATCCCTGGGATCCGCAGAGTGGAAGGAGAGAACCAATTGCCACATGTTGTTCTCTGACCTCTGCCCATGTGCCCACCTCCACAGACAATAAATAAATGTTGTAATTAGTATCTCTTGCTCTTTAGAAGTCTAGGCATTGAAGTGATGTGCTCAAGAAACTTGTTTGCAGCATTGATGAGGATAACTTAACAGATTGAGAAGTGAGAACTGCAGCTGGGTGCACATGAAAGCAAAAGCACGGGAGACTGGGGCACTATCGCCTGGGGTCTCTGTAGGGTCCTCAGTACAGATGGAATAGTAAGATTTGTGGTGCCGAGCAGTGAGATGCAGTGAGGTTGTATCAGGGCACATGAGTATCTGTGTTTTTATTTCACTATTGGAAAGGTAGAGATTTTACTGGTTTTGTTTTATGGTGTTGGAAATCAAAGCCATGGTCTTGTACATGCCAGCAGTTTACGCTGAGGTACATTCACAGTCCCAATCTGTATCCTATTGTTGTTTTAGAGCTTGAATTTAAACTTCTCTTCTGGTTAGGTGGTGCCCTGCCACTGAGCTGTATCCCCAACATTAAAACATTTTCTGATGGCAAGGATACTTTGAAATACTGTTGTGTGTTGTCCTGTGTCTGGGTCAATACCATTATGAGAAATTACTGAACCATTTTAAAAGAAATAGTTTAAAAAAAAAAAACAGTGCTAATAAAATGGAAGTTTTGCTGGGCATGGTGGTGGAAGTTCTGGGTGAGGCTAAGCTACAGAAAAAGGTATTTAGCGTTTAACATGGTAAAGTATATCCCTAAATCTTTAACCTGCAGATAAATATGCTCCTTTTAGTCTGTTCTAGTGCAGTCAATGAAACCTAACAAAGTACCTGAGGTGGCTGATGGTGAACAAAATCTCTTTGCTCAGTGTCTTGCTCACTGGAAAGTCCTAGATCAAGGGGCCAGAAGACGGAGTATCTTTGATCATTCCTCGGGTGTCCTTGGATGGCAGAAGAGTGGTCATTGACCCTGAAGGGTTCTGATGTTATCGTGATGGAGATTAGCAAACCCTAAAACCACAGCAGACCTAGTTTTTTCTTTCATGGTCTCATCACTACACTTTTTTTCTTTGATGTCACAGTGAGCTCATGGGATTTTGGAATACATCCCCTCTCATGGTCATCAGCATATATCTGTCAACCTTAGATAACAACTAAGGTTTGAGATGAACTTATATAGGTTAGCTTGATCTTTCTACACAGCTGCCTGCAGAAATCTAAACCAACAGAGTATTTTTTTTAAGTAGCAACGGCCCTGCATTATATCAGCAACATAAGAATTTAATAATTACTAATCCAAAATAGAGATTTGAATATGTCAGTCTTCATTAATTATGAAGTTGCTTGCTGTTTTTTTTTTTGGGGAGATGATTTTAAGTTTGAGAGGATATATGTGATTTTGTGTGTGTGTGTGTGTTCATGTGTGTACTTAAGCACTTACTGTGGAAAAGGAATGACTTAAGTGTTTGCTGATTTCTTCTATGTTAAGCTTTAACTGATCATTCTGTTTCTTGGTTTGTTGTACAGAATAATAACTTTATAAATTTCTGAAGTAGTAAAATGGTAGTATGAAAGGTGACAGTAATAAAGCTCTCTTCATGGTAGAATGGGTGCTGTATTTCTGTTATCGTTACCATATTGACCTCTTTAGTTATGATAAAAGATAAAATAGATATAAATATTATAACTGTAAAGCCTTTTTTGTTTAAACAGAAAAGGGGGAAATGATGTAGGTGGGTCTTCTGTCTATGTGTTACTTTCATTGGTCAAATAAATAGAGTGCCTTGGCCTTTGATAGGACAGCAGCTTAGATAGGTGGAATAGACAGAACAGAATGCTGGGAGGAAGAAAGCAGAGTCAGACAGACACCATGACTCTCCTCTCCAAGACAGATGCTGGTTAGACTCATGCCCGTAAGCCACAGTCAAGTAGCAATACAGATATTAGAAATGGGTTAGATCAATATGTGATAGTTAGCCAATAAGGGAGTGGAGATAATGGGCCAGGCAGTGTTTAAATGAATACAATTTGTGTGTTGTTATTTCAGGTGTAAAGCTAGCTGGGCAGGATGAAAAGCAGGCCTGCTTGCCTCATCACTACATTGATCATGACTTAGAATAATTTATTTTTATGCAGGTTTTCTTGTCTTTTCAAGATGCTTGAGAAATCTGGAAGATTTGAAGATCTGTCTCTGGAAAAAAAAATGAAAACTGCAGGCTTACTCAGCCCAGGATCTGAGTTCTGTGACACTCAGTGGTCCAGAGATGGATGGGAACCACAGAACTTGAGTGCACCAAACTTGCATATAAGGGACACACAGGGACTTTGAAAATGCTGCACATCCTGTACTAGTCACTGCGTAGATGATACTGATAAACATTTTGTATTTGGACGCCAAAGTTAACTAATTTCAAAGTTGATTTACTTTTATTAAGTTCTGTAGAGCTGCTGTTTTATTGTATTTGTTTTGTTCGTTTGTCTGTTTGTTTTTCGTTTGGGGACTTCTTATTTTCCCCAGCATAATGTTTTTGCATTCACCTATTCTTAACTTGAAAACCGCCCAATTTAGTTTTTACAAACTCTTCAATGTGAAACCAAGAAATGTAATCAAAACAGTATAATATTCTGTGAATGGAGAGGATAATATTAAGTTCTTCCTCCCCCCTTCCATGTGTGAAAAATAGACTTCTGGGTAGGAAAGCTAAAATATGCTAGTAGTTTGAATTAAAGGTTTAGTATTAAAAAATGCCATCCAAAGAGTAAATCAAGTTACATAATTACATTTTAGTTAATTAAATCTGCTGAATTGCAGTTTCTGAAATACATTGTTTCTTTAGAAATAAAACTGCGCAATAGCTTGTTAGCAGTGACCATCTTGCAGCTATGCAACTTTGAAAAGTCTAGATTTGCAGGTCTTCATGCCGGGGCCGCAGTGACTGTCCTAACGGGGTCTTTTCTTCCCTTCGTGTAACTACTTCATTGTGCTTTGCATTGCCAGGCAGTTTTCCCATGTTTGGTAAAATGTTTAGCAAGTTGTAAATTTAATCCCTTATGAAAAGGGTGAAATAAACACATCTGCAGTGGGACTTGTAGTAATTTGAGGGACATTTTATATACTTTTAAAAATCAGAATATAATTGGGATGCCAGATTTCTAGCAACTTGCATTTTTAGTTTTCCAGATAATCTGGAAGTTAGCATTTGATAAATCATTTTTAAGCAAATAAAAAGATCTTTTAAATTTATAATATTAATGTGTTGTTATTGTAATCAAAAATGTTGTGGATACTTTCAAATTCACTCTTTGTAGAAAGAACTGCATTAAGCAAAATGATGTGAATAAATATTCCCCCAAAATACATCTGATGGTTAAGAATACTGGAAGAGTGCTGTCAGGCTGCAACAGTGGATGTCTCTTTAAAAACATACCAGAATACTACAAGTAGGGTTCACATTTGGTTTCCTCAGGAGAATGTTGCTCCCGATCTAGTCCATGTCGCACAGTCCTGCTGCCCTGCTGAGCTGCCCTGGGGATTGAAGTGGGTGCTTCTCAGATGCTGCTACTTGTACCTCTTATTTGTCCCCAGCCCTGTGGCTTCTGCTGCCTCTTTTTCAGAAGGGCAAGGGCAGAAGGGCAGGGGTCTTCCCAGATAATGGGAAGAGCTGCACTGCTTTCCTGTTGTAGACTAGGTAGAGCTTTCCTGCGGTTAAGCCATGGGCTGTTATGGTCAGTGGTCAGACACCCAGAACCTCAGTGTGGCAGCTGCCAGCACAGCTCTGTAGCTGCCTTTTTTCAGCCAGTTGTAGGAAGTTACTCTTCCCTCGGGGGAAATTTTCTTTCCTTAAGTTTTTTTTTTTCTGTTAATATGAAATCTGAATCCATTTCACTTCATCTTTCAGTCTGTAAGCTTTCTTCTTCTCTCTGATTTTCCCCAAGCTCTTAGAATGTGAATAATTGCTTTGCTTTCTACTACTGGTGTATTGTTGTGGTAAGAATTATGTCCGCTGTCTTCTCTTCTTGGAGAGCAGCTGTGGTAATTAATATTTAGAATCCCCTGGAAGGTGACCTGCTTTGTGTCAAGCTCAGCTTCCTGGACATCTCGCCTCAGTTCACCCTTCCTTCACACTGTCCTCCTGCGGTCCTGACGGCTCATGTGCCTTGGCTGCTGCCTCCAAGTACCGGTGAGGTCAGAGCGCAGAGCTGCCCTGTCGAGGACACGGACGGACTATGCTTGTCTGGGTAGTGTTTACTGAAATGCATTATAACAGCCTTTTTATTTCTCAGATTTTATAAAATTAGCATTTTTACTTTAAATTTTGTTTGCAATGATTTCCTATAAAGAACAATTTAGAAATAGAAGAAAAGAGAGGAGCTCAGATGTTCCAGTTTCTGTTCAAAGTTCCTGTTCTAGGAATGTTCTATACGTGAGACTTTATATAGCATTGCTTATAATATTTATCAGTCTGTGTGCGGACACTGAGTAGTATCAGTCATAAAATTATGTTAGCTATCTGACCAGAAACTACTGATAGCAAATACTATGGAGATGGAATCAAAACTGGGGGCCTCACTTACCCAGCCAATCATCCCCTTCTAGAGTCTTGTAAATGCTCCTGGATCAGGTCACATGTGTATGGAGAAGGAGGCACATGCTTGGGTTTCTCTAGCGCCACACTGTCCATAGTGAATCTGTTGCCATTTTTTTCTCCTTTAACCTGGCTTTTCATTTCCTCTTCACCAAGATATTTAAGAGAAGCACTGTTCTCTTTAGAAATCCATTCACTTTAGTTGGCCCTTTCTAGAGCAATAGACATAATGATTTTCAAACCAAGCTACTAATCAGACTGCATGATTGTTTTAAGAAGGGTGTTTCTGACTGTTAGTAAGCAGTGGTCTCTGCCTGACTTGTTAGGTGACAACAGAAGCCACAGTGTAAAGTCATGTTGACCTGAGTGTATAGGGTTGGGCTCTCCAGTGCAAGTCTTCTGCATTCTTTGTTACATAATAACTCGGTTTCCACCCCTTTAGACACTAGAATGCAGCCCAGAAAAACAAGGACAATCCTGAGCAGAGCTGCAGCACGCACAGCAAAGCTGTTTCCACCTGCGTGAGCACTCGGGAACGGCAGTGCCTGTTCAGACCTTATTTCACACTGTTGTTCTAAGTCTGGGTGTGGTGAGGTTTCAGAGACCTGCCGCGCTCAGGAAACAGGATTACCACGAGGTTCAGGCTGGCCTGGGCTGCATAGTGAGTTCTAGACTAGCCTGTCTCAAAAACAAACAAAAGCAATCATTTTAATATGTTACAGCAAGACATAGGCATGTTCCTTTCAGTGAAAGGGATGGTGGAGTCAATGTAAGTAGTACCTGCTTTCCTGTACCGACCTGAGTGAAGTAAGAGGATGGCCCCAGCAGGGAGCCAATGGTGAGCAGAGCCTGAACTCTCACAGTTGGAGAAGAGTTGTGTCTGTACCTGACTGATAGCCGCACTGCGCATTGGCCTTATGACCAGATAGCCTTATGCTTCACAGAGGAGGTTTCCATCTAAACCAGAGCCAATCGTCAGGGCGCACAAAGTTAGCTAGAGGCAAATGGTGCTCTTGTCAGCAGTGCCATTTGCTGGTTGTAGGCGCTCTGGCGCCTTCAGCCATTTTCCTGTGGGTTTGGTTTACCCTGGTGTAAACTCGGCATTCACTGGCAACAAGAGATGAAGTATGAAATGCCCCTCGTCAATCACTGCACAGATGTTTTAACTTTAAAACTCTTAGCATGTCAGGACTTTGGAGCCCATTCTCTTCCTAAAATATGTCACTTGTAATATTTTCTTAGCTGTGTGATATGACTGCAGTGACCTTACCTGTTTCACTGCCCACTCTTCCTCCTCACATCTGCTGAATCTGAATGGTTGCCGCTCCACACACACCTGGTAGTGATCCACTCCTGAAACCATTGATAAGGCATTCTTGGTGATAATGTACCCAACTAATACTCTTTACCATATTCCGTAAATGTGCTTAAACTAGGAAATAGAAAAAAATAAATCAAAGAGTTCTCTGTCTTAAATGGGAAATTCCTCATCTCCTAAGTCTGTGGACTTTCTTTTAGAACTTAAAAGGCCTTGAACACCAGAAATGTTAATATTTAGTCAGTTGAATATACACTGTCAGTGACCTCACAGGTTTGTAGATGTCCAAACTCTAATTTCTTGACCAGTGGCTGAAAATAAGATTGTTTTATTTTGTTTTGGTCTCTTTGTTTATGGAGAAGCAAAGAGCAGTTGGCATGAACTAGCATCCCCACAAATAAAGAATATGATACTGTACCATTTATTGGCATTATATGTTTCTTAGCTCTGTCTCTGGCCCATGAGGATCTCAAGATTGGACAGACATGAGTGACATTCTCCTGTCACTGAAGAGACATTTCTGATTTAGTATGTTGGAGTTGACGTGTAACGATCATTTATTTGGGAAACTTCACAGCTGCTTGCCTATTGTCAGCTGTAACTGGCGCCAGAAATGTTTCCTTCGTTAGTCAACCACGTGTGTATCTGGTATGCATGAGAGGTTGAGGCAGAGGCGAGGTTCACAGGTTTGAAGCCAGCTTGGGCTACATGGTGTTTGAGACCAGCCTGAACTACAAAATGAGAGCTTGTCTCAAAGTTTGATTGTAGTCTTGTTAGAGTGTTTGCTTGTACATAGTACACTCAGGAGACGTTGGTCTGGGAAGAAATGACAGAGCATCGGACTTGGTGGCACTGATTAGCGGTTGCTGTATGTCTCTGCAGGTGACTTGTCATGCGGGTTTCTTTGGTTGAAAATCACAATATTTGTCTCCATTGATTTGTTCCTGGTTCCCCAACTTTTCTATAATACCTCTTGATTTCATCTATCAGAAAGTATTTTATTCTTCTTGTTAAATAAGGCCCTGGAACTAGAGAAAATGTATTAGGAACAGCCTGTATTAGTGTGATCTTAACAGAAACGGAACAGCTCATCATTGATATTTTAATAAATAAAATTTCCAAATGATCTTGTTAAGCTCTCCTGCTCTTTGGAAGTAGAAAATCAAGAGTGCTCTGGGGAAGTTGCTGTGCCCTACCTATTGTCTTTAAGTTGACAGTGCATTGCAGTAGAACATCTGAATGCTGAAAAGTTGCCATGCTGTGATTGATGTTAGGCCTCTTTATTTTATTACCCATAATAGCAAAGCTAGATCTAAAAGTATGAAAATTTCTCATAAACTTATGGTAATGGACAAAGGCATGTGTTTTCCCGTGACTGTAGGTAAAGGTGTCCTCTGAAATACCTGATCTAAACCTTTACCGTTACCATGGAAATGCAGCCGGAGCCCTGTTGGGAAGGGTGTTCTGTGGGTGTGGAGTCACACTTTGTAGACTTCGTTTGTTTCATAATTTGCCTTTATTTTTGGAAGCAATTTTTAAGATATAAACAACATTGGGTTCTGTAGTAAACCAATTAAGAAACTAGGCTTTGGGGCTGGACCTCCTAGTCTTAGGCATCTCTGGCCATGGGTTTTATCCTCTGTGCCTTGCCTTGGTCTTCTGATATCAGGACTCTTGTATTAATAAGAAGGTATATGTATTCCAAGTCAGATACGTAATATACATAAATGTTGATTACTAAACAAAAACATTTGTACCCATTTATGATTTTTATAATACATTTATCATGAAGTATCATGGTAACATCTGAGATCTTAACTTGTGTTTTGGAAGAAGCCATGGATTAACAGAGCATCGTGGGTTCTGATTTCCATTCTCATCATTTGGTGAAAGTGCTGTTTGAACAACTTTACATTAAGGATTTTGATTCCATGCTTCTTGGAACTAGGAACATAGTAATGAAAGTCAGCTGGCCCCTGGGAGCTTAATTTAAGTTACTGTTGCACACTGGAGAGTAAGTAATGAGCTGTAGCAGACATATTACAATGTAATACGACTCAGCAGAGATGAGCGCATGATTAGGTCTTTAAGAATAGATAGATGGCCGGGCTCTGGAGAGAGTGGGTAAAGAGAAGTGTACAGTAGACAGAAAATGAGGAAATCAGCCTTCACTCTATCTAGGGAGGCAAGCAAACAGCAGCTCGTGTGTGCGTGTGTGTGTGTGTGTGTGTGTGTGTCTAGCTGTGACAGAGGACTTTCAGCAGGAAAAAGACAGCCTTGCTTACATTCCAGATTGGAGAAGGGAGACTGGAGGCAGAAAGGCCTGTTAGGAAATCTAAAGTAACTCGAGAGATGAGCGGGAAGTAAAGAGAAGGGAGGGCAAGAGGACTGGAAACTTAAGAAGGAAAGTTGACTCACCTCAGCAGTTATCTTTGCAGAAAGGCATAGAGAGCTGGTAGGACAACTCCTTGTTTTTGTGTATCGCAAAAGGTTGACAGTACCTGGGAAAATCCGATTCTGCCAGGAATATCCTAAAGAGCCATAAATAAGGAACGTACATATGAAAATGAATTGAGGTGGAGGACTGGATAGAGGTTTGAGAACAAAGCCAGAAACGAATACACGAATACATGACAGTTGCTTCAGGGTCACAGTGCCTTAGGGCTTCAAACATTGCCAGCACTAACTCTAGAGTGAGGGGCATGGAGTTACTTAGCACTCTAGCTTGGATAAGTTGGACCTCTCTTGAAGCCCCATTGCCTTAGCTCCTGTTGCTCTGACCCTTGCTTAGTGAGTGCCAACCTGTGCCCTGAAACACTCTTGAGAGTGTTGTCTTGGTTCCTTTCCATTGTGCCTGACTGCAGATCTTGACAACGAAAAACAAAGGTACAACTTGGTTTGGGTTCTTGTACACATCTATATCCTGGTGATGATTGTTCTTAAAGACAGACTATGCTCTGTAGAAGGACCAGAAGGCTACAGGTTGCTGTTTCATGGTCTTTGACTGGTGCAGTCTTGGAGGAGCAGCAGCCTTGGAGTAGCTGTGTACAGGTCAAGGAGGCAGCCTGCTGATGACCTAGCCGTTAAGCACATGCATGGCAACACCACAACAGATTGCTCGTCAGAGGACAGGAAATCACAGACCAGACCTGTGAAACAGTGGTATGTATCCTGAGAGATATGACAAGATGACAAAATCCCCTAAGTTTATATATTTCACATAAAATGCTTTTTTAAAAAAAATGTCTGCAGTACTTAATGCTAATATAAAACTTAAAATTTTGTCAAATAGTGCTTTACTCCTAATAATATTCTGTGAGCTCTTGAACTAACTATGTTACAGGAGTCAGATAGACAATAACCAAAAAATACCTTCCCAATAAAATAAATTTGACTTTTTACTATTCCTGATTTACTTGGTCCTTTTGGGAGCTGAGTGACCGGAACATAGTGTTGGCCATAGTGTAAAACAACTTTAGGAAAATAAACAGTTGCGTATCATGAGTCCTTGGTAGCTCGTTAATGCCCGAGATGTTTAGTGTTAGGTCAGGTGTGGTCACACACACCTTCAGTCTCGGCACTCAGGAGGCAGAGGCAAAAAGATCTTTGAGTTTGAGACCAGCCTGGTCTACAACAGGCCAGCCAGGGATAGATACTGAAACTCTCCAAAGAAGTTTAAGTCTAATCACCACCCAGATATCCAGGTTCTGTACAGCAAGGATGGCATATAGTTCATCTGTTGTTAGAACACAACCATAGCCTGCCCTAGAGTATTCAGACATGCAGATCCATCTCGCCATGTAATCATTTGACAAAAAGTCCCCAACTGATACATAGCTAGGTCTTTGGTTTTCTATTTTGTTTTCCATCACTGAAAACCAGCCCTGTTTTCAGTGCTCAGCAGTTAAGTTGACCAGTGGTTGTTGTCCTGGAAAGTCCAGGTTCGGACAACTGTTCCTCAGGAATGTTTTCTGACATTTTGTGCCTGGATAGTTCTGAAGGCTTGGTAAGACCTTGACCTTATTTGTTTAGCAGCTGCACGTGAGCAGCTCTTGCTCTGTATTGGGACTCGATGGAAATAGTGTCAACTTCAGCAAAAAGAGCTTGAAAACCCTTTGCAAAATTGGGGTTTTGTGTATATTCACAGACAACTCTGGCCTTCAATGTGGCTGTAGCTTTTGATGATTCTACTCAGGCTTCGATTAGCTTGTTCTCCTGCACAGGAGCTGAAGGGTTTGTGAGGTCTGATGAACCAGAGTTGTTCATGAGCTCCTTTTAGATGTATCACCTCTCAAGTTCTACTTGGCCATATTTCTGACCATCTAATTGTAGTTGACTTTACCATGTTCATGCTTGATGCTGTTAAGCTCATCCACAAAATACTCATTTGCAAAATAGACTTCACGACCTAGTGTGGGGAGCAGTCTAGAAGTAGTGAAGTCTAAATATTATTGAGGCCACTGCCCAGGTTGCCAAGGGGTCTTGTGCTCCAGTGTCCAGCTGAAGGGAGTTCCTTCAGATTGAACTGTGCCCTGGGAGAGGCATGTTAAATATTTGTGCCTTTTGATGCCTGTGAGTCAGTAATTTCTCAGAACGTGGCCGAGCATTAAGATTGACTCGAGAGGCAACAGGGAATGCAGGGGCAGCTCTTTAAATCTGTTAAGGCCTCTGCCTCACCACATGGACTCTAGGCTAATCTTTGCAGTGTGGTTCTGTTGGGTATCCATACTCTGGAATGCGTTCAAGAGACCTCAAACCTGTGCAGCCAGGCTCTTGACATCTCTTCTTCTGCTCTTCCTATTAAGTCAGCATCTCTTGATGAATGTTGAGAAGCTGCTCTTGGTGATGTTATAAATCCTCCCCCTGTGGTAAGGAATAAGTGACTCGCCAGGGCTCCGACACTGATTTTTCACAGCCAAGTTTAGTAGGTTCCTCAAAACCTTTTTTACCTCCAGAGCAAAAGTCCTCTGACTTGCAGGCTTTTATCTTCTTTACGTTTAATAAACTCAGCTTTGACCCTCAAGACTGAGCACTGACATCTCTCTCTTGGCCCTGAATCGGTGACCCTCGTGAGTCAGAGTTCCCAGAAGCACCCAGAACACAAGAAGTTACCAGGAACAAGGACCATAGCAGTTAAAAATAGTATTGCTAGCTGGCCTAGTAGCACACACCTAATCCCAGCACTTAGGAGTGGAGGCAGGAGGATCAGTAGTTTAAGGTCACCCTTTTTACATAGCCAGAGACCAGCGTGGGCTACACAAGACCCTGTTCCCTAAAACAAATGTTGCATTCTGACGAGACAGAAAAAGCTGCCCCAGCCTGTGTTAGTCACGGAGTAAGCCTTCAGCTCATCCTACAGAGGAGCGTGTGAAGCTGTGCTGATAGGGGACAGACAGGGAGCTGATATTTGCTCTTTATAACAAAAAGGTTGGGAATAAAATAGATCAGCCATAAGAATAAACTGGACACATGCCTATAATTCCAACACTCAAGAATTGAAGACGGAAGGCTTGCTGTGACTTTGAGGCTAACATGGGCTCCATGGTAAATACCAGAGCAGCTAAAGCTACCTAACTAGACCATCTCAGAAAGATACAGGTTTGAAACACTCACTGTTCTTGAGTAGGCATGTGTCCTCGGGTCTTGGAAGGAGTAAGGGAGGGCTCTTGCCCAGGACAGTGATCTCACATACCAAACAGTTGTGCTACTGAGAGCCAGTGTGTGCACTGTGGATGCCAGGCAGACGTGGTGGCTCCGTTTCCTCAGCAAAACAATGGTGTCCTGGTCAGACTAGTTCTTTTTCAGAGCAGCCTTAGGCACTTATTACAGAAACACCGTGGGGAATAGAACCTAAAGAATTGGACAGAAAGGCACCTACATGGCTTTTCTCTGCAACCAAAATAGAGACCATTCATTCATCCTCAGTGTGACCTCATGTCCCTTGAGTAACCTCCCACCCATCCACTCAGCCCAAGCCGCCGCTGTCTGCTCTGTGTTGCTGTGTACTCGGTGAAATCAGTATTTTATTTGTGTGTGGTTTCACTCAGCGTGGCTCTGTGAAAAGCATCCATCTTGTTACTTGAGTCAGTTTTTCTTCAGAGTCGTGTTCTGTTACATGAAGATGCTGTTATCCTATTGGTGTGGACCTCAGCTATTTTTACTTTGGATTATTATGAATAAATGATTATGAACATTTATATACAATGTGTGTGAACATAGAACTTCATTTTTCTTCAATAAATATCAGTGGTAAAATTGCCGAGTTGTGTGGTGTTTATGTCATAAGATGTTGCAAATTGTCGCAAAGTGTGTTTCACTTCCCACCAGTGCCACACTCATTGGTACACACCTGTAATCTGACGTTCAAGAGGTGGAAGCAGGGAAATCAGGAGTTCAGGCCAGCCTGAGCTGTATAATAAATTTGAGGCCTGTGCTGCATGAGGTCTTTTCTCAAAAAAACAAACAAATAAATGAATAGGAAGGAAGAAAAAAGAAAACTGCTTTATCAGTCATTCTCTGTCTACTGTTCCCCAGCCAGAAGCTCCTCTGACCATCACACTCTGCAGATCTGCATTTCTGCCCTCTGACCATCATACTCTCTGCATTTTCCCTCTGACCATCACACTCTGCAGATCTGCATTTCTGGTTCCCTAGCCCGTGTCAGTCTACTCCAGTGTGCTCTTGCATTTGATGTTTTGCACCTTCACCCTCACCCATGCTTAGTTCTTATTAGCCATTCTTCATCCAGTCAACAGTATAATGTGTATGACTCTGCCACATTTTATCTGTCTGCTAGCTGGTAGGATTTTGTAAATGTTTGTCTATGGCTTACCTCTGAAAATGTTCTGTTTTCATGTCAGTTTATTAGTGTGTTCTCTTCCTGTCTTCCAGCCTTTCTGTCCTAAGAAATTCTTGCCTAATACATAGTCACAGGTTTTTCTCTGTAGCTCGTAAAAAATTATGTGTGTATAAAAAAGTAATCTGTGATAGAGCTGAAATCATGTGAGCACTGTGTGAGGAAGAGGTTTATGGTTTGTGTTCCTCCATATGACACTCTAGCCTGTTCCAGATAACTTCATTAAAAAATCTCTCTCTCTCTGTCTGTCTGTCTCTCTCTCTCTCTCTCTCTCTCCACCCTTTTCTGGTCCCCTTTGTTATTTTAGCCCCTGTGGTCTTTTGTGCCCATGTTAATGTGTCATTGTCTTGATTGCTCTGTGTTCTTTCAGTAATTCTTGGAGGGAGGGGGCTGCTTATTTGGTTCCCACCCACCCGGCTACTCTAAACTCAATCACACAGAAACTGTATTAATTAAATCACTGCTTAGCCCATTAGCTCTAGTTTCTTATTGGCCAACTCTTACATCTTAATTTAACCCATTTCTATTAATCTGTATATCACCACGGGGTCGTGGCTTACCAGCAAAGTTCCTGTATGTCTGACTCTGGCAGTGGTGGCTCCATGGCGTCTCCCCCTGACTCTGCCTTCTTCCTCCCAGCATTCCATTTCATTTTCCCCACAGCTCTGTAGTTTTCCCCTACAGCTCTGCTATAGGCCCAAAGCAGTTCCTTTATTAACCAATAAAAGCAACACATAGACAGAGGGACTTCCTATACCACATTCTTCACAGCATCAGATGTCATAAGCATCAAACTTGCTGTCTGCAGGTGTGCAGGCCACGTGTTTGGTCTGCACACACTCAGGCAGCTGTTTTCATCAGATAATTCTGTCACTCCAGGAAGAATGTCTGTGTTCTTTAACTCTCACCAACCCCTTCCCCTGTGCCCCAGGAACTATCAGTGACCTACTTTCTGTCTCTGCCTGTTCTAGACATTTCATCAATGGAATCAGACAGCATGTGGCCTCCTGCATCTTGTTCCTTTCACTTAGCCATCATGTTTTCAAGGTTCATCTGTGTGCTACCATGAATTCTTTATGTCCTATGGATAGTTTTTTTTTTCTTGATATCCTCTGGTGTTTCCTGTTGAGGGAATTTAGTCCAGTAGCCAGTTGTATGGGGCTAGTTGGTCCAATAGGTGTGGTCTTTTCTGGAGATAAGTGACCCGATAAAACCCAGGGGTGGGGTAAGGTAGGGGTGGGGTTCTTTACTGATTGACTTGGTCACAGACTTCCCTCCCTCAATGCCGTGCTATGCCTCACAACCCTCAAAATAGTACCACCACCTGGAGACCAAGAATGGTATTGATGGAGGGAACTCGGTGATCAAGTCAGATTTGTTAACAGGTGCAAATCAAAAGAGTATACTCACAATACCGACCAAAGCTACAATGCCTCCCTCCACGGAACTGGCCCTCCTCTAGTTCCCAGGGCAATAGGGAAGGTCTGGGGAAGTTCCCAAGCTGTGCCTCCACAGGCCCTCCTCAGTCCAAGGGATCCTGTGCTGTGACCCTTCCCCTCATGGGGTCACGTTTCTCTAGAGAAGACCACGCCCATTGGACCAAGCTGTCCCATACAATTGGCTCTTGGACTGAATTCCCTCAGGAGTTTCCACTTTGGTGATTCTGAATAATGTTGCCATTTGCATTAGTGTGAACACAGGTTTAATTCCTTCGGGTCTAAACCTCAGAATTGCGGGACCATGTGGTAATTCTGGTGAGATATCTGAAAATGGCCAAGCTTTCTGTCTGTACCATTTCACAGTTTCACAGTTCATGGCATCCTGGGAGCCACGAGGTGGGGAGTGCTTGCCTGTGGTTGACCTTTCCGTAAAGATTCTGTTGCATTGCTGTTTGTCTTTTCATGTGCTTATTGGCCACTTGTACTTCTGGAGAATTGCCTAGCTCCTTTGCTCATTTTAAAAATAGTTTTCCTGAGTTCTGCCTACTAGCCTATTGGCAGATATATGGTATGCAAATGGTTTCTGCCATCCTGAGGGTTGTCTTTCCACTACTTCTGACCTTGGCAGCCTTGCTTTTGATGAAGTATGATTTATCTATTTTCTTTCTTGGTTGCTTGAGCTTCAAGTGTATCTAAAAAACTACTGCCTAAACTATGTTATAAAGATTTATATTTGCCGGCCATGGTGGCGCACGCCTTTAATCCCAGCACTCGGGAGGCAGAGGCAGGCGGATCTCTGTGAGTTCGAGACCAACCTGGTCTACAGAGCTAGTTCCAGGACAGGCTCCCAAAGCCACAGAGAAACACTGTCTCAAAAAAAAGTTATATCTGTGTTTTCTCCCAATTTTTTTCCCTCTTACACGTAGGTCTTTTCTATACCCAGGATTAATTTCTGTGTGAGTTGTAGAAACCTAGCTTCATTCTGTGGTATGTTGACATCAGTGTCCCAACATCGCTATAGTCTTTCCCTGTATAGTGTCTTGCATCTGGTCGAGAATGACTAAACGTGTGTTTTCTTCCTAAGCTCATATTGTTTTCCATTGCTGTATGTCTGTCCTAATGCCAATACCACATGGTTTTAATAACTATATATTTGTGGTATGTGTTAAGCTCAGACCTGGAGGGTTGTTCATTTGTTTGTTTTTGTTTGTCAAGACAACATCTCACTACTTAGCTCTGCCTGTCCTGTAATTTGCTCTGTAGACCAAGCTGGCCTTGAACTCACAGAGATCTGTAGCCTCTGCCTCCCAAGTACTGGGATTAAAGATGTACGCCCCCATCACCTGGCTCAAACTTTTTAGTTTTGTGTGAAAGTTAGTTTGTAAGCATTAAGACACATTTCTGTAGTTACTAAGTGACAGCAATAATGCAGGTAGAAACCTCAGCTGAGCCTCCTTCGCTGATACTGAGTTGTTGATGGCTGTCTTGGCTCCCTGATGTTGTCCTAGAAATTAGTTGTTCCTTTGGCAGTGGGAGTACCCTCACATATTAAACAAGTGGCCTACTACTGCGCTCTATGCCTGAAGTGTACAGTTCTTCAAGCCTGTCCCATGGACCCACTTATGAATGTTAATGGTGCATTCTCAGATAGCACCTTATTAACTGGCCTTCTTAGTAGGCATCTCTCTGCCGGGCCCAGACCGGAACGCTGCCTTTAATGTTTTTTTTTTTGTTTTTTTTTTTTTTTTTTGGCCTTTGTGGTTATGCTTAAAAAAGATTTTTATACATCTCAACTTGCAGACATGTTTACCTCTGTTTTCTCCTAGTACTTCTATATTTAGCTCATTTGAGAAACATCTAAATATTTAACCCATCTATAACTTTGAAAACTACAGAAGTTTTTATTGCATGCAATACTGAGTTTCACAAGTGCATTTTTGCTTTTGGGGAAATGAACTCCTTAAGCTTTTTGATTCCCATTGAGTCAAGAAACTAACAATCCAACAATATCTGAAGTCATAAATTAAAAAGGCAATAGGAACTGGGGAGACGGTCAAGTTGGTAAAAATACCTGCCGTACAAGATGAAGCAGCACCCACCTAAAAAGCCAGCCGTGGCAACCTGTGTTCATGTCTCCCAGTACTGTAGAGCTGGAGACAGGCAAATCCTGGGTGCTCACGGTCTGCAGACAACCTGGAGGAATCGATAAGCTTCAAGTTCAGTGAGTCGATTCATCTCTAAAAGTAAGGCGGAGAGTGATTGAATCAACTTCTGGCCTCCACCCACCTGTACATGAGTGCCTGTCCACACAAAACATGCACACATCACTCAGACTCTTCAATAGAAGGAAGTAATTCAATAGAAAACTGGAGTTATCTGGTGTATGACACATAGGTTGACCACAGAGTGGCAAAAATAACACTCTTATGGAAGCTACGTAACCGGCCTTTTGATGTGCTTGATTCGGGATTTGGTGGTCATGAAGAGATGCTCATACCGTGGTGGCTCTTGTGTGTGGACTGTCATGCTAAGCAGAGTTATTTAATCTTCACAGTTGCCCAGAGCAAAGCCTGGAGTGAAGAAATGGAGAGGTGAAATGGTTTGCCCCCTGATTGCAGGTCTCCGGAAGCTACAGCTGAAGGCAGACCTATGAGGGTCAGAACTCCTGCCTCAGAAACGAGTTTGCAGTGGAGGTGTACAAGGTCAAGGCTGGCAAGGGCCTGAGTCTAGGGACTGCCTAGCACCAGATGCTCCATCTTCTTTTGGTCCTGATGGTGGTTATATGAGTTACTTTTGTGTTACGGTGATAAAAATGTGTGACCCAGTAACTTACAGAGGATGGGCTTACTTGGCTCCATCATATAAGGGAGAGGTAGCAGCTAGTAGGCATGGTGGCTGAAGCTGGAAGCTTGAGAGTTTCCATCAGAATCACAGGCGGGAAGCAGAGTGAACCTTTTAAGCTTCAAGACCCACCTTGAGTGACATAGGTCCTCCTTACCCAAACAGCACCACCAGTTGGGGACCAATTATTCGAATGCCTGATACTATGGCGGCAGGGTAGAACAACATCTTACTCAAACCACCACAGCCGTGAACAATGAGACATAATGGGATGCCCCATTGGAGCACAGGAAGCCAAGCTGTCACACAGGGAAAGGGCAGATGTGCCCAGGACCTTGGGAACAGTCTGCTTCCAAAGGCTGAGTGGAAACCTCTAGACTCAGGGAAGTGGCTCTCCTCGCTGCTCTGGCAAATACCTGAGGAATGATGGATACAACTTAAGAAAGATTCCTGCCGGGCGGTGGTGGTGCACGCCTTTAATCCCAGCACTCGGGAGGCAGAGGAAAGGTAGATCTCTGTGAGTTTGAGGCCAGCCTGATCTACAAGAGCAAGTTCCAGGACAGGCACCAAAGCTACAACGAAACCTTGTCGAAAGAAAGAAAAAGAAAGAAAGAAAGAAAGAAAGAAAGAAAGAAAGAAAGAAAGAAAGAGAGAAAGAGAGAAAGAGAGAAAGAAAGAAAAAAGAAAGATTGCTTTGGGCTCATTTCTTCAGAAAGTGGCCACGCAGAGCAGCTCCAAAGGTGCCAGTAGGCTCATAACATGGTTTATCAGAGTAGGCAGGAAGCTAACGAGCAGACTGTTGGTCTGTTTTCACCAATCAGGCTCCAAATCCCAAAAGTTCAAAAATCTTCCTAAATAGCGTTACCAGCTGGGAAGGTGTCCACACACATGAACCTTTGCTTGTCTCTGGAGAAGCTCCATGGTTCCTAGCTTTGTACTTGAGACAGGCTGGTCACCAGGCAGTTGATGGAGGAAGCTTCTAGATGACTCTCCCCAGCTGCCATCATACTGCAGCCACCCAGATGAGACGCCAGAGTGAAGGAGTTTTGCTGCTCCAGCCCATTTGAGAACTGAGGGGCTTGAGAAGGTGTGGCTGTTGTCTTTGTATCCCACTAGGGATGAGGTGGTTGGACACACTAAAGGCAGACAAGAGCTGACCTATTCTAGAAATGAGAGCATCTGCCAGACGGCCATAGACAACCCCAGGTTTGGTCACTCACTCTTCTACTCGTGGCCACTGAATAGGTTTCTATTTCTATCCTCTATTCTTATCCCCACAAAGTGTTTTCTGTCTTGGGATGTTTGAGAATCTCAAAGTGAAAGGAAATGTATAAACTTAGAGAGCTGTGGTCTTCAAGAAAGAAAAGGAGCTAAGCCGTTGCTGAGGTCACAAGTGCTTGCCACAGAAGCAAGAGGAATTGGGTTCTGCACATGAAAACAACTGGGTGTGCCTCCCAGTGCTAGGAAGGCAGAGACAAGTGGATCCCTGGAGCTCTCTAGCCAGCCAGACTAGCCCAATAGGAAAGTCAAGCCAATGAAAGACCCCAGCCGAAAACACCACCAGAGGCACCACACACACAGAGGAGTGGGGAGGGAGTGGGAGAAAGACAAAGAAAGAGAACGTTGGTAGAAACCATTCAGAAGAATTGAATCTGCTCACTTTAACACTGTAAGGCATTATTACTAAGTGTCAGCAGTTCCTTCTAGAAAGGGAGTTGCTCACGTGACAGTTACTGGCTTGATGATTATCACAGAAAGGAGATGGAGCACACAAGGTAAAACTTTTTAAGGTAAAACTAAGGAAAGGTTTCTATTGTTGTGATAAAACACCATAACCAGCTGGATGCGTACCTTTAACCCCAGGATTAACTAGGGAGGCATAGGCAGGCAGATCTCTGAGTTTGAGGTCTTCCTAGTCTACGGAGCAAATTCCAGGCCGGCCAGGGCTATGAAAAGAAACCCTGTCTTGAAAAACAAAATACAAAACAACAATAAAATACCACCAGTACCGTGGTAGTTTGAATGTAATTGGCCTCTGTAAACTCAGGGAATGGCACTATTAAGAGGTATGGCCTTGTTGGAGGAAGTGCATCACTGTGGGTGTGGGCTTTGAGATTTCCTATGCTCATGATACCACCCAGTGTTTCAGTTGACTTCATGTTGCCTACAAGTTGCCTCTCAGCTACTACTCTGGCATAACATCTGCACACAATGTCTGCACACCACCATGCTCCCTGCCATAGTGATAATGGTCTGAACCTCTGAAACTGTAAGCAAGTTACCCCAATTAATTGTTTTCATTTATAAGAATGGACATGGTATCTCTTCAATAAAATCCTAACTAAGGCAATGACCAAAACCAACTTGTGGAAATAGGGTTTATTTCATTTTACATTTCTACATCACAGTCCGTCATTGAGGGTGTCTTAGGGTTTCGCTTGCTGTGAAGAGACACTATGACCATGACAACTCGTACAAAGGAAAACGTTTAATCGGGGCTGGCTTACAATTCAGAGGTTTAGTCCATTATCTATTAGCGGGATAGTCTACATGGTGGCATATAGACAGACATGGTGCTAGAGAAGTAGCTGAGAGCTCTACACTTTGATTCACAGAAAGCAGAAAGGAGAGCAAGTCACACTAGGACTAGCTTGAGCATCTGAGACCCAAGAGTCCACCCCCACAGTGACGCACTTCCTCCAACAAAGCCGCACATATTCCAACAAGGCCATACCTTCTAATGATGCCCCTCCCTATGGGCCAAGCATTCAAACACATGAGTCTGTGTAGGCCATTCCTATTCAAACCGCCACAAGGGACATTCAAGAAAAGAACTGATGCAGAGACCATGCTGCTTACTAGATTGATCCTTCTGGCTTGCTCAGCCTACTTTCTAGTACAACTCAGGGCTATCTGACCAGAGGTGGCACCACCAACAATGAGCTGGTCCCTTCAACATCAATCATGAATCAAGAAAACGCCTCACAAGTTTGCCCATAAGACAATAGTGGAGGCATTTTCTCAATTGAGGCTCCTTCTTCCCAGATGATTCTAGCTATGTCAAGTTGGTGAAAAAAAAAAACACTCTGGATAATGGCTTTAATAATTTATCCTTAGTTTCCAAAAAAAAAAAAAATTCTTCCTGCAAAATAATGGATATTTGTTATAGGGACCTTTGAAAATGTAAATAAGTCACAAAGAAAAAATATTATATTTCCCCCTTTCTCTTCTGGCCAGAGATTTGATTTCTTTTAATTCTTTGGTAAATACTTTTCCTGACTTTTTTCTGTGCATATATATTCTTGGACTTATTTATAATTGTTAGAATCACTTTCATCCCATTTGTCATTTTTGCATAGTATTCCAATTCATAATTGTGCCATAATATTAGATATTATTAATATTTTATAATTATATTTAATAATAAATATTTAACAATGCCATGGTTGAGTAACTCCTTCATGTTTTGTAAATGTCTTACATAAGACCGGATGAACATTCTTATCTAAAGCTGATGGATCAAGCTACCAATAAAACCCTAACTAAGGCATGACCAAAACCAACCTGAGGAAATAAGGGTTTATTTCATTTTACATTTCCACATCACTGAGCATAGGAAATCTCAAAGCCCACCCCCACAGTGACGCACTTCCTCCAACAAGGCAATACCCACTGCAACAAAGCCACAGCTCCTAAGAGTGCCACTGCCTATGAGCTTATTGGGGCCAATTACATTCAAACTACCACAGTAATGGTGGTATTTTATTGTTGTTTTGTATTTTGTTTTTCAAGACAGGGTTTCTCTTCATAGCCCTAGTCGTACTGGAACTTGCTCTGTAGACTAGGAAGACCTCAAATGCAGTGTCTGATTATGTTGTTCCTTCACTGAGTTCAGTCTTATGACTTCACCTTACTCAGCACCAAAAAGTCCTTATAGACATAAGACATGCCCCTCCCACTTCCTTCTCTAGTCCTTCTTCTTCCTCCTTTCCTCACTTGCCACGTGGTGGATTTAAGGTTTTGCTCATGCAGACAGAAAAGGTGATAGATATGGAGTAAAGCAGAGTCAGATGAAAAAACCTCTAAACAGGTTATAATGTGTTCACCAATGTGCATAGGCTTAAGGGGAAAAAAGGAGAAAAGGGTATAGATAGTCATACCATTAAATAAATAAGAAATAAACAAATAAATAGTTTAAAAATAATAAAGTCTTTAGAGAAATTAAAGTAATAAAAAAGAATAAGCCATATAGACATGAGAAATATGCAGGGAGTCAAATCCTGTGTGTTATTGCATTGTCTTTAAATTTTTGATTGCTGATGAGCAAACAAAAGCTGCTGAAAGACTTGGATTATAAAAAACTAAATTAAATCAACCTATATATTTGAAAATATTTTAACTTCAAAATGGAAGTTGGACAATGTGTTGCATTGGAGGAGTGGTTATGCTTTTGTTTCCACCAGAAATGAAAAGCTCTGGATTCCTTCCAGATTTATAGAGATCAGATTTGACTTGGGGAGACCTCCTGTGTAGAAGGAGCAGCGGGCTGCTTCCTGCCGCCCAGCTCCCAGCCACTGGCTAGCTTTACCCAAAATAATTACATGGAAACTATATTCTTTTAAACACCACCTGGCCCATTGTATCTATCTCTTCTTTGCTAACTCTCATATCTTGCTTAACCCATTTTTAATAATGTGTGTAGCACCATGAAGTGGTGTCTACCAGGAAAGATTCTAGTGTACGTCCATTTTGGGCTGGAGCTTCATCGCGTCTGACCCAGAGAGGAGAGGCATGGCTATTGCCTTACTTCCTCCAAGCATTCTGTTCTGTCTACTCCACCCACGTAAGGGCTGGCCTATCAAATGGGCCAAGGCAGTTTCTTTATTAACCAATGAACTTCCTCCATAACTCCTGAGTATCTTGACTACAGACATGGGGGAGGAAGTCAAAAAATATTACAGGGCAAGCAATGTATTAGCTGATCCCTTGACATGGGAAGAACTCTAAGACTGAATGAGACATGATAAATCTTGTTGGCTACAGAGTCCTCATGACTTATTATTACATGCCATCCTTTAATACAGAATGGATAGAGATTTATATTACAGTTTAATTATACAGTCTAAATTAACTTATAAAGTTTACAGAAGCATTTTACCTGCTCAAACATAGAATAAAAATATCTTTAATTGACTTGTGCACACCATACATTCCATACTTGTATTAATCAAGATATATATGTTACCTTTAAATGTTTGTGTGTTTTCAGAGTAAGGAGATGAGATACCAATGAAAATGGGTAGTCCAGGTAATCCAGCCTTTCAGAATGCCTCTATTACAGTTTCCTCAGAGTTATGCATTCAGAACAGCTTCAAGGCTGCTGACTGAGACACTTGAGCCTCACAGGCGACCCCAGCCAGGACTTCAAATAAGCCTTGTATTTTTTCATTGTACAGAGACTGGGCAACAAATAATACAGCTCACTCTCACAGGACTTGACCATTATCCCAATTTTCCCAGGGTCTCCTAAAGATGCCAGTGTTCCCAGACAACAGGAAGCAGTCTAGAGAATACAGCACCCACATTCCCAAGAGATGGGGTTGGTGGATGTTGGACATTTGATAGGTTATCAATGTAATTTTGTGTGGGGGGGGGCATTGGTTATAATATGTTATTGGTCATGGTCAGGAAAAAGGCTAAACAAAGTAGTGAGATTCAAGGATTTCTTTCTAAAGGAAAAAAAGGAGGGATAAAGTATAAAAATGATGAGCTAAAGGGCTGAATTGTTGAATTTAAGCAACCACTATTCTCAAATATTTTACATTGGATAGATTTTTATATATTGATACAAATTTAAGGTTATTTTTATACTGTGCATATGTTTCTTTTTTCTTTTTGGGGGGGGGGATTTTTCGAGACAGGATTTCTCCGTAGCTTTTTGGTTCCTGTCCTGGAACTAGCTCTTATAGACCAGGCTGGCCTTGAACTCACAGAGATCTGCCTGCCTCTGCTTCCTGAGTGCTGGGATTAAAGGCGTGCGCCACCACCACCCGGCTCCTGTACATGTGTTTCTATTCTTATTTAAGGTATTGTACCTATGTAGCCCATTTAACAATGTAATGTAAATTCTAGTCCTTTAAAGTTGTTATTACAAACTATTTAGGATAATAAAGAAATATACATTAATAGTAACCTATTAGAATCAAACTTGTAGTCTTGTTAGGTATGTTTTCAAGGTAAAACATATATTTTTAGATAGATGGGTCTTCAAATACTTCAAAGACCTACAGGCTGTGGCATTTAAAATGTTTTCTTAACAAAACTTTTCATGACAATGAGACATGTATGCTCATGGCAGTACCAATTTTACTTCATAGAAGATGATGGACATTGAAGAAACTCCATAAGGAGTTTGCTTTCAATATGGCAAAACTAGCCATTAGGGCAAGGGACTGCCCTTGCCTCTAATGCTGACAATATGTTGTCCAAAGTAGACAAGCAGGACACAAAGAAACCTGACTATCTAACTTTGCCAAAACAAGGTAGGACAGTCCTTCAAAACTCCTGCTTTATAGAAAAGTCTGGCCAGGTGATGGTGGCGCACACCTTTAATCCCAGCACTCGGGGAGGCAGAGGCAGGCGGATCTCTGTGAGTTTGAGACCAGCCTGGTCTATAGAGCTAGTTCCAGGACAGGCTCCAAAGCCACAGAGAAACCCTGTCTCGAAAAACCAAAAAAAATAAAAAAAATATAGAAAAGTCTGTCAGATGTCATAGGCCTGTAGGCCAAAGACAAATGCCCCAACATACAGAGGAAGTTATGTGACTGTCTAGGCAACCAGCTGTCTCTGTCATTTCTATAGCTTTGGAAGTGGCTTGCACTGTACTTCCTGTTTATTCAAGTAATATTTTATCCTTCTTGGGTCTTAGATGGAGTTGAAGACTAGATAGTCATAGTTATAGTTTTCCTTAATTCTGGTGCAAGATAAATTAGGTACACAAAATTAAATTCACCAAAATAAGATAAATAATAAAGTATTTTTCTCCAAAATTGTGAAATACAAATAAAATAAACATTGTGACTATAATTCTTATCTGATGATTTTACTTATTATATATAGCTTTACTGTGTTAAAGTTAAGCCCTTTCCTTTTTATTTAAACAAAAAGGGAAAATGTTGTGGAGTAATCTTTTTGTACACTGTGAAGATGTGTCATTGTGATTGGGTAATAAAAAGCTGAATGAACAATAGCTAGGCAGGATTTTCAGGCACAAAGGGTGCTGGGAAGAAGGGTGGAGTCAGCAGCCAGACAAAGAAGGAACAAGACATGATTCCAGGAGTCATATGGCAACATGTAGATGAATAGTTAATTAAGTTAATTAAGTTAAGTTCTTAGTGGGACAAGCCTAAGCTATTGGCCAAGCTTTAATAATTAATAATAAATCACCATGTCATGATTTGGAAGTTGGCAGGAAGGACAAAAAATTCTGACCACGATGTAGTGAGACCTTATCTCAAAACGAAAACAAAAAGATACCTACTTTTCAAGCCAATATATTTTGCTGCCTGGCCCTCTGTGTGGAGACACTATCTTTACTAATGTAACGATATCTTTGGTCTTTAGATTATTTCTGCTGTGTAACAAACCTAGTGACTTCAATGATAGTGGTCATTGTTTTATTATCGCATTGTACCATGGACCGGATTATCCAGGACCACTTGCTCATCTTTGCTCCATGCGTGTTAGTTGGAGCTGGTGGTTACACACAGGTTCAGGTAAGAATTGCCTAAAACTTTACTCTTGTGTCCTGGTTGATGTTGGTGGTCAGTGTGGACCTCACTCAGCTGGAGATCTTTGCCACAACACCACTGACAAGATTAGTGTTAACTGTCAACCTGATAGACTCTAGAATCGCTCCTGAACATGCCTCTGGGGTATTATCTTGATTGTGTTTATTGGTACGGGGAGATCCACTGTGGGCAGCACCATTCCCTGGATGGGAGGTGGAGAAAGAGAGCTGAGCAGCAGCAAACACTCGGTGCTCTCTGTTTCAAGTCCTGCTGCTTTGATTTCTCAGTCATGATGGACTGCCACCCAGATTTGTCAGTCTGGTGATAAAATAAGCCCTTTCTCCCTTAGCTCCTTTGTTAGAGCATTTTATCACAGCAAAGGGAACAGGAACCAACACACCTACCAGTAGCATGTCGGAGTGGCAGCCTGACTTCCTAACTGCAGGGACCGGGCTCTCGGTGTGGTTTGCCCAAGAAAACAAGGCAAAAGTGCATAGATTTTATGATCTCAGCTCACAAGTCATACAGAGTCACTGTCACCTCATCAGGTTTGTGGCAAGGACACAAAGGTCTTCCTGGGTGTATAGGAAGAAGACAGGCCCACCACACAGGAAGGGATATATAAAGTTAACGGGCTAACAAAGTGAATATGCTAATAAAGTGGGTAGATCATGTGCAGTATGGTGGATCTGCCCCTCTTTATACCTGTGAGGTGAATAGACCAGTTGTCCCTCTTTGGAAAAGACAATTTAGCATACCTCAAAATTGAAAATGAATTAGACACAGCAGTATGATATAAGCATTAAGGTTGATTGACAGGTATAAAGAGGTCTACTTAAAATGGTTAAATTTCTATACATACATAGACAATATATGTATATCAAAGTACTAAGTCATAGCCAAGAAATTCTTAATTTCTCATGTGTCTGGTCTTTTCTTTCTAAAGTTATCTCTGTCTTTCTCCTATTATCCTGTCTTTACTTTCTTGAATGCTGCCAATTCATACAGCAGGTTACAAACCTTGCATACCTGGAGTGCCACCAAGAGACACTGAAGGTTTGCCTTTATAGAAAATGTTTCTTATGAAAAAGAAAGAAATGGCTGGTTCTCAGCCCCTGTGCCCTCTTTCTGAGTGATGAGGCAGAAGCTTAAGTGCTAGCTAGCCACTGACTAGGTACCTTCCATCTGCAATGACCATCCTGCAGGTTTGTTGTTTCTAGTCCAAAAGCAGGTGAGTCTACAGTTTTTACAACTCTTTCTGTGATCTGCGGGGTCTGTGGTGCTTAAAGAAAACACCGCCACATAGCTCTGCCTTATTTGGATGATGGCCAAAAGGACAGACGTGCGATCCAGCAACCAGTACACTGGAAAGGTGAGGTGGGTTCTTCAGCCCTGTCAAGGTCCTGATTTCTGTGTGGATCACGTCACCAGCATTAAGGCCTCCTTGGGCTGTGTAGAAATCCGAGAGAGGCTTCTGCTATATGTAAGCTGCTTCGTTCTGTGGCTATTCATTCTTAATTTGTGTGGACTACTTCAGTTACCCTTTACTGGGGTAACAGAGTGCTCTGAAATTTTAACGACTTCAGACCACAGTCAACCGTAATTAACCCTGATTACATAAGCCAGGAGTGTGGGCTCTCGTATGCGCTTGCTTGTGCAGCTACAATCAGCAGGTGGATTTCATGGAGTCTAGCTGGGCTGTAGCTCCTTGGTAGGTGCTGGCTGCTGGCTGCACCGTGTGCTTCAGCACGCTTGCCTGAGCTCGTTCATGTGATGGTGGAAGCCTTCCCAGGAGCAAGAGAGGACAGGCCCCAATCTGAAAATACTTTCTAAGCTGCTCTGGCTTAGTGCACACCGCGGCTCCACAGCCCTGATGCATTCCACAGGCCGGAAGGACACAGGGTTTATGGGGGCCACTTTTTGCTGCTGTCTGCTACATATGTCACAAGTATGCAAAGTAGGGGCTTGGTTCACATTTGTCTAACAGCTTAATTGCATAGTTGATAATAAAGTCCAGCTGGGAAGCTGTTCTCATTACCTCCTGAATGAGTTGAAAATGTTTTGGTGGGAGGGGGGTGGATGAGGAAGGAGTCTAGTCGCACAGCCCAGGTCTGGCCTTGAACTTTCGAGCCTGAGCCTGCTTAAGCTTCCCGAGGAGCTGAGGTTGTAGGTGTGGGCCTCAGCATTCCCCCTCTGAATCAACTGAGTAAGTGTTGGGCATAATAAAATTCCAATTATTTTTAAATTACTTTTTAGGTCTGGATATGCGACTAAGGTATTTGCCAGTCATCATGGTTGGGATGTGGCTTTTCTCCCAGGGCTCCTGTGGTGAAGCTGGCAAGTCGTGTGGGGCCTTTAAGAGGTGAAGTCACAGGGAGGTCCATAGGTCATGGGGAAACACCCTTGGAAGGAATTAGGGTAGTTCTCACCGGATCTCAAAAGGCGGCCATAAAATTGGGTGTGAAGGTGCATACTTGAAATTCAAAAGTAGGGGCTGGAGAATCCAGAGTTCAAGCTCAACTACACAGTGAGCTTGAGGCCAGTCTGGGACACTGACAGCTTATTCACAACTTGGCAAAACTCTGCTAGCAAAGGAGCCTGGCCCCTCCCAGCCTCTCTGGCTTTCCCCTCTAGATCTCTTCCTCTAATTCCTGTTCCTACCGCAGTGTCACCACCTTCTAGGAGATCCTCACAGAGCCACGCTGGCTCTGCTGTCATCTGCGACCCCAGAAGGGCGGACTGCACACATCTCTTTATAAAGTTACCCAGACCGGGCGTTCTTTTGTTGATACAACAATGAAAACTGTGTGTTCATTGTGTAACATGAGAGCCAAAGTTACATTTTAAGTTTGAATTATTATGCCTTAGAGAGCCAGGACACAAAAATGCCTCTGATCTGCAAGGCCCTTGCCCAAGGACAGGTAGTTCCCGAAATGCTGGAGGCTTTTGTTTATGGGAGATAACAAGCCACCTGTTTTTATTCCCCTAAACAAGTTTGATCCACCCATCTGCACCAAAAGTGCTTGATCACTTGTGGGGAGGAGGTTCACAGGCAGGAAATACGTCAGGACGCATGCTTGCCCCTGATTTGGAGGTAGGCTGGAGGTTTGGCAGGACGTATGCGTGCCCCTGATTGGACCTGATGGGAAATATTTAAGCAGCTGCAAACCTTGACTCAGAGTCATCTTCTGGAAATCCGGAGATGGACCTGGCCAGAGTCCATCTACCTGGCCAGTATTTAACTAAAGCTTCCTTCAAATTTGGCTTTAAACTGCGGTAGTGGTCTTTTTCTGGATTGGTGGGATTAACATAACAATGAAAACTGCTATTTAAAAAGTATCATTAGTCACAGGGAGAAGTGATGCACACCTTTAATCCCAGCACTTGGGAGGCAGAGGCAGGAGGGTCTCTGAGAGTTCAAGGCCAGCCTGGGCTACAAAGCAAGTTCCAGGACAGTCAGGCCTACACAGAAAAAAAAAAAAAAAAAAAAAAAAAAAAAAAAAAAAAAAAA
>NW_026067970.1:5681232-5736343 GCF_014885135.2 Alexandromys fortis
AGTTCAATTCCCAGCTACCACATGGTGGCTCACAACCATCTGTAAAGAGGTCTGGCGCCCTCTTCTGGCCTTCAGGCATACAGACAGAATACTGTATACATAATAAATAAATAAATAAATAAATAAATAAATAAATAAATAAATAAACAAACTAACTAACTACATAAAAGTGTGGGAGTTCTCTAGTAGAATTTTTAGGGTCACTTATGTATACTAATATCTGCAAATAACGATATTTTGATTTCTTCCCTTCCAATTTGTATCCCCTTGATCTCCTTCAGTTGTCTTTTGTTCTAGCTAAGACTTCAAGTACTATTGAATAGGTGTGGAGAGAGTAGGCGTCCGTGTCTTGTTCCTGATTGTAGTGGAAATACTTTGAATTTCTCTCCATTTAAGTTGATGTTGACTATGGGGTTGTGTAGAGAGCTGCGTGGAGCCGCACCTTAAAGATGGCGCTGGCTTCCGCCCTCCACGATCCCGAAAGTGAGCGCTCTCTGACAAACAACTTCTTATTTGGCTAAGGCCTGACTCTTGCGATCATCGCCAGATGATCCAAGCTGTTTTGCGTACGCGTGGACCAATGGACGGTGCCTATGTGGCTATCCAGGGTTGGTAGCCTAGGCCTACTTAAGGGCTGGGAGAGGCTAACCAACCCGTAGAGAGAAGAGAGAAAGAAAAGATCGCGATTCTGTAAAAAAAAAAAAGGTCCTGAATAAACTGTCTGCAAGAAGAGCTCCGGTGTCGTGGCACCCTTGCTGGTCGAGGTGGTCGCGACAGGCTTGCCTTTATTACTTATCGCTAATCTCTCCAGGACTTTTATCATGAAGTGCTGTTGGATTTTGTCAAAGGGCTTTTCTACATCTAATGAAATGATGATGTGGTTTTGTCTTTCAGTCTACGTATACAGTGGATTACACTTATCTATTTCAGTTTGTGGAACCATTGTTGCATCTCTGGAATAAAGCCTATTTGATCGTGATGATCATTTTGACTTGATCTTGTTTGTTTGCAAGTATTCTGTTGAGAATCTTTGCATCTATGTTCACAAGGGAAATGGTGGTAATTCTTTTTGATTTATTTAGTATGTACACAGTATTCTATCTGCATTTATGCCTGCAGGCCAGAAGAGGATGCCATATCTCGTTACAGATGGTGGTAAGCCACCATGAGGTTGCTGGGAATTGAACTCAGAACCTCTGGAAGAGGATCCAGTACTCTTACTGAGCCATCTCTCTAGCCCCTGTAATTCTTTCTTTGTTGAGTCTTTATATGGTTTAGGTATTTGGCTAGCTGTGTGTCCTTATAAAAAGAAATGGGCAATGTTCCTTTTATTTATATTTTGTAGAATAATTTGAGAAGTTTTATCATTAACTCTTCTTTGAAAGTCTGGTAGAATTCTATGCTAAAACTATTTGGCCTTGAACTTTTTGAGTTGGAGGAAGACTTCCAGTCTGAAAGACTGCTTCTATTTTACTAGGGTTTAAGTCTGTTTAATGCTTATCTGATCTTGATTTAACTTTGGTAGGTGGTGTATATAGAGAAAATTATCTATTTCTTTTAAATTTTCCTGTTTGGTAGACTGCAAGCTTTTGAAGCATGTTCTTATAATTTTCTGGACTTCCTCTGTGTCTGTTTTCATGTCCTCCTTTTCATACCTAGTTTCATTTATTTGGGTATTCTCTCTACCTTTTAGTTAATTTGGCTTGTCAATCTTATTGATTTTTTTTCCTCAAAGAACTAACTCTTTGTTCCATTCGTTCTTTTTATTGTATTGTTTGTTTTTATTTTAATGACTTCAGCCTTGGGTTTATTTCTAGCCATCTACTCATTTAGAGTGTTATTTTTTCTCTTGTTCTATAAATTTCAGGTGTGCTCTTGAGTAACTAATATAAGATCTCTCCAGTTTCTTTATGGAAGCACTTAGCTCTATGAACTTGCCTCTTAGAACTGCCTTCATTGTGACCCATAAGTTTTGTGTGTGTTGTATCTTCATTTTTATTCAGTTCGACAATGTCTTTTGTCTTTCCTAATTTCTGTCTTGACCTGTTTTTTACTCAGTAGTGTGTTGTTCAGTTTCTAGGAGTTTGTAAGCTTTCTGTTGTTGATGTTCAGCTTTAATGGAGGGGGGGAGTCTGAATATGATACAGGGTGTTATTTCAGTTTTCTTGAATCTGTTGAGACTTGATTTGTGTCTACTGTGTTTACTGATCTTGTTAGTTTGCTGTGATGGTGTGGACCCTCCCCCCTCTTCCTTTGACTTGCTGGTCTGATATTATTTACTTCCCTTGGGTGTGTTTAACCTTTTCAGGTTGAAGTTTTCCTTCTAAATATGGCTTGAAGTATGCCTTCTGTAGGGTTGGGTTTGTAGATAGAAACTGCTTAAAATTTGTTTTATCATCGGACTTGTTTTTTTTTATCATCTATTGTGATTGGAAGCTTTGCTGGATATAGTAGTCTGGGCTGACATCTGTGGTCTCTTAGAGTTTATATAACATGTGTCCAAGCTCTTCTGGCTTTTAGGGTCCCCACTGTAAAAGTCAGGTGTTATTCTAATGGGTTTGCCTTTATATGTTATTTGTTCCTTTTCCCTTGAAGCTTTTAATATTTTTTTCATTGTTTTGTTTGGTTAGTGTTTTTATTATTATGTGCCGTTGGGAATTTCTTTTCTGGTCCAGTATATTTGGTGTTCTGTATGCTTCTTGTACCTTCCTTTTTTCACATTGGGAAAACTTTCTTCTATGATTTTTTTTGAAAATGTTTCCTGTGCCTTTCTTTGCCTTCTCTATCCTCTACCTATTATTTGTAGTATGGTCTTTTCATAGTGTTCCAGATTTCAGATTTCCTGAAATTTTTGTGCCCGGATAGATTTAGCATTTTCTTCCTTTCTTTCTTTCTTTCTTTCTTTCTTTCTTTCTTTCTTTCTTTCTTTCTTTCTTTCTTTCTTTCTTTCTAAAAAAAGACATAATTCTTTATTGATTCCTTGGGAATTTCACATCATGCACTCCAATCCTGCTCACCTCCCAGCCCCACCATAGTCTCCCCTCACCCCTACAGCATTCCCTGCAAAGATTTCCCCCACAAATCAATTAAAAACAAAATATAACACTCAAAAACAAACACCTGTTCTTCTGCCTTTCCAACACCTCTTCCTTCATCCCAATGGCATTGGGTGCTGCAGTGTGTCACACAGTGTACCCTATCTCCCAGTCAGCCCCACCACAAAATGTTCATTGCGAGGAGTTATTGGTCTGGTTCAAGGTCTCTGGCACACCACCATCACTGAACCCTTACTGAAACTCCTCAGACATCCTGCTATTGTCCCGGGTCATGGAGATCCTGTGGCCCTCATTCCACAGGACCAGTCTCTTCATGCACTCCAGCAGGTCACAGATGTGGTAGATGTTAGCGTGGGCCAAGTGAAGGTCCAGGATGTGGGTTTGGGTAGTAGCTGAGTTAGTCTACCTGACCCACTGGGATCACCCCCCCTTAGGTGAGGTGTGGATCTAGCTCTCCGAGGCTCATGCCATAGAGACCAGCTCTCCCAAGTCCATGGTGTGGGGTGAGGATATCTCTCCCAAGTGTGGGGGCCAGTTCTCCCATGGGGAGCAGGACCAGCTTTCCTGTTGCCTTGTTCCAACAAGGGGCAGGGCCAGCCATCTCAGGGACAGTGAGGGGCGGGGCCAACTTAGCATGACCCTTGGATTTCAACATGCAAGATTTCTATGAGCCCCTGTGGCATCATGGACCATGAACATCATCACAGAGCCCAGCTACAGCAGGACCACGGACCCAGACATGGCCCTTAGCAGCAGCCCAGAAGGCCACCAAGGCACCAATATGGCCATAGGTTGTGGGCTAGACCCCAGGCATCTGTGTGGCCTTTGGTGTCACCATGGACCATAGACATCACTATAGACCCTGGCTGTGGTAGGACCACAGACCCAGACATGGCCCTCAGCAGCAGCCCTGGCTTGGATGACACCATAGCTCCATGTAACAGTGTCGCCGCTCAGATCAGCACAGCCACCTGGATGCCAACATGGCCACAAGATGCAGCTTACTCTGAGCATCATGTGACCTTGGGTGGCACCACGGGCCATGGGCAAATTTATTTAACATTTCCTTTGACCAGCATATCCATTCTTCTATCTTGTCTTCAGTGACTGATACTCTCTGTTCTACCAATTTATTCTGTTGGTGACGGTTGCCTCTGAGGTTCCTAAATTTTTAATTTCTAGTTTTCCCTCAGCTTTAGTTTTCTTTGTGGCTTCTGCTTCCACTTGAAAGTCTTGAACTGGTTTCTTCATTTCATTCCACTGTTTCTGTTTTCATAGACTTCTTTGATGGATTGTCCATTTCCTCTTTAAAGGACCTCTACCATGGTTTTTTTTTGTTGTTTTTTTTGTTTGTTTGTTTGTTTGTTTGTTTTGAGACAGGGTTTCTCTGTAGCTTTGGAGCCTATCCTGTAGACCAGGCTGGCCCAAACTCACAGAGATCCGCCTGCCTCTGCCCCCTGAGTGCTGGGATTAAAGGCGAGTGCCACTACCGCCCAGCTCTAACATGTTCATAAAGGCCATTTGGATGTCCTTGTCTTGTGCTTTAACTGTATTGCATTTCTCAGGGCCTACTGTGGTAGGGTGGCTGGGTTGTAGTGGAGACACATTGTTCGGGTTGTTATTGATTATGGTTTGGAACTGGCATCTAGGCATCTGAGTTTGGAGTGATTGTAATTCTAATTTCTTGTATCTGCTCTTGTCTTTGTTAGGTGAGTGTTCCATTCCTTGGTTTCTGTTGATTTTCTCATTCCTGTGGTAGCTGTGGGTCACCTGGTAGGGAATGCAGCCACTGGTTATTCTGGGTAGAAGGTGTTTCTTTGTATTGGGAGCTGACAATAAATAATGGGGATTGACTAGAAGAGGGTCCATGGAAGAGAGGAAAGCAGGGTGTGCCACCAGGATCTGCTTAGTTCCCCGGGTGGGGACTGGGAGGGAGGACATGCCACAGCTGTCTGCTAAGGAGCTAATAATGAGCTCGGGTGTTGGATTTGGAGGGGAGGAGGGACAGTGAGGGTCTGAAGACTGCCTGTCTGCTTTCCTGGCAGTCAAGGTCCCAGGGAATACCTGCCTGCAGCTGGTGGCCGAGACAAAGGCTCGGGGTGGTGAGGATGTCTGTAGGAGATCTGTGTGACCCTCTGTAGATGGGGCAGAGGAGAAAGGGAGGCCATGGCAGGTGGTTTGCTACCTAGCTGGGGCGGGACTGGATTTGGAAAAGAGGGAGAGTGAATGTCTGAAGGTCACCCACCTGCTTCTCCGGCCAGTGTGGCCCTGGTGGGTGGGGTGGATTCCCAGGGAGCCTGCAAGAGTTGGCGGCTAAGGCAAAGGCATGGGGTGGTAGGGAGGCTTCCGGAGATCACCTGCATAGTCTGCTGGTGATGAGCGGGAGGTAGAGCGTGCAGGCACTTGCATTTTGCTCTTGACCTGCACATGACCTTGACCCTTAGCCAGCTTAGTGGTGAGGTGTCATGATGTGTGGGGTGAGAAGGCCAACATGGGTACCCACAGAGGAAGGAGGCCCTGGTCTCTTGGAGGGCAGGATGGGAGGAAGCCAAGAAATAAGAGGAAGTATGACAGCGGCTCACACGGGGAAACCTGTCACTCTGCCTGTGGTTTCAAAAGTCAGGGGCCATGGAGGAAATGTTGTGGGACAGCTGCCTCGTGGGCTTTCGCTGGCCACTGCTCCCACGGCAGCCTCTTCCCCTTCTACAGGGGCGTCAGAAACATAACAAAGGCAAAGCTGTCGCATGGGTAAAGATGATCTTCAGGACAGGTGAGTGAAAAGAATGCAGACTGTTAGGCCTGTGACCACGATTTGCTGAACTGAAAACCACACAGTGTGTGGAAAGAGCCATGGCGGGGCGGAGGGACTCTGGATGCGACCGGGAGAGAACGCCCAGGTGTGGGGAAGCAGAGCTCTCTCTGTAGGGCAGCAGTACCAGGGAGAGACAGAAACAGAGGTGAGGGCTTGGGGGTGGTAGGAAGCTTAACTCTGAGTGCAAGCCTTTGGAAGGGACTTAAACTCATCACATCGAGTGACTAAATGTGCTGAGTGGAGGGGAGAAAATGCACCGAAGTAACTTTAGGAGGTGACCATGACAGCGTGGGCAAATACCGGACGGCTTGGCCTCTAATGAGTTGTGCTGGGAAATTAATTGCAGACAGGAATTCTCTTGGCTGGTTGTATTGGCAGGGGCCTGCCTTCCCAGCACCTAGGAGGCTGCAGCAGGAGCATCATAGCATTGAAGCGAGCCTGGACTGTATAGTGAGGCCTTTGGCCCCTTCCAAATAAAGAACCAAGCACTTCTCAGTAGCAGGAGGCAGAGTCTTAGCAGTCACCGAGTGAACACCTGATTGGACATCTAAGCGCCACAACAGGCAGCCGGCCCGTCCTGGGGTCCGGTGGTCCTGGAGGGCTCAGTAGCTTGTGAGTTCACTAAATACATCAACCTTTCCTGTACCCAGGCTGTTGGGTGAGGACCTCAGATGTGGGGCCAGCAGGATACCGGTGGAGTAGATGGAAGTCAAGGTTCTAGGAATGAGCCCACTCACTCCCTCCTTTGGGCTCTCATTTTATTGTGTTATAAGCAGGAGACTGAGCAGTGTTAGTGAGTGGAAGAAAGGGGGTGCTAGGAACAACAGAACCGTTCACTGATACAATGGAAGCAACCTGCAGCCATGGAGACCGCTGTGGAAAGCCTCATCTGTCTGAACCATGCCTTGTACACCTGTGTTGGAGGATATTATACTCTTTTGACTTTTTAGGGGCCTGCCACCCAGCTCCCAAATAGATCACATATGGAGGCTTATTCTTAGTTATGAATGCCCAGCCTTAGCTTGGCTTGTTTCTTGCCAGCTTTTCTTAAATTATCCCGACTACCTTTTGCCTCTGGGTTTTTTTCTTTCTCTATTTCTGTATACCTTTCTTTCCTTCTTACTCTGAGACTGGCTGGGTGACTGGGTGGCTGGGCGGCTGGCCCCTAATGTCCTCCTTTCCTTGTTCTCTTGCTCCTCCTCGTTCAGCCCCATTTCTTCTTTTATACTCTCTGCCTGCTAGCCCGACATAGCCATGCTTCTGCCTCGCTATTGGCTGTTCATCTCTTTATTAGGACCATCAGGTGTGTTACACAGGCAAAGAATCACAGCTTCACAGTTAATCAAATGCAGCGTAAACAAAGTCACACACCAGAAAATAATCTTCCCCAGCACACCTGGACACAAGGCTGCTTTACAAAATAAAGAGGGCTGTTGCAAATACGATGTGGGTTGGTCATTGCACATGGCCTTGTGTGTCTGATCTAAAAGCCTCAAGTTGACTGGCTGCGTAAAAGGGTGATGTCTTGGCTGCATGCTGAAGGTCGGGGAGGGTAGCTCAGCGCATCTCTGCTTCTGCCTACTCTAATTCCCAGTTCCACTGAGGCAGGACCAGAGGGAAACAGTGATGAGGTAATGGGAGTCACTCTGCCTCACCCCTTGACTGTGAGTGGATGCTGGGTAAGAGTTTTATATTAATTGATTTAACCCACTTGCTCAGACAACCCTGCAAGAGGAGCACTGTTTGATCGACCCTGCTTACAGATGGAAAACTTGACAACAGAAAAGCTAAGTCACGTGTCCAAGGTCACACACAGCTGCAGGTAGCGCTGGGATTTAAACCCAGACCCTGAGCAGTACAGTGATTCACCAAATACTCTTTTAATGTGTCCTTGGCCAGTTTTCTTCATGTATTGCTCTCTTTGACCTGATGAAGAAGTGGAATTATGATAGTTTCTTTTATTTAGTGAAGTATGCTTTGGTTTGAATTTCATGGCTCTATTGGTAAAAATGCTTGCTAGCAAGCCTTATGACCCGATTTTGATGCCTGAAACACACATAAAAAGCCAAATGCAGGTGTGCTCATCTGTAGTCCCGGCACCCTAAAGTGAGACGTGGAGGGAGATGGAATCATCTGGAAGCTTGTCAGCCAGCTGGCCTGAAGAGGGCAGCACCGCAGCAGAAACAAAAGAAACCCTGTCTCAACAAGGCGGATGGAGACCACGGAGTCTGGCCTTCACATGTATGTCATGACATCTGTATAGACACACACAGGAGAGTGCAAGTGTGAGCCTGGGCTCACACGTGAAGTAAGAATTAAAAAATTTATTTTTTAAAAACAATGAGTGAGTGGAATAGTGTGACAGTTACCACAGGGTCCCTGTACAGATGGCTCTTTTGGGTCCCCTTGTGGTAAAATTCCTACCCCCACCACACACATACACACACACACACACACGAACTGCTGCTCTGCAACGCACCTGCTGACTTCCTGGCTGGAGATTGGGGATGCAGTTGTCTGCACTAACAGTCTTCCTGCCTTCTCCATGGTACACACACACACACACACACACACACACACACACACACACACACACACACACGAGGTCCATCAGCCCAACTCCAGAGTCCTGGGATGCAAGCATCTTAATTGAAGGAGTAAATGTGAGGCTTTCTGAAGAAATACTGGATGCCAAACAGACACCCTGTGCCCTTGGGAAAGACCTTTTCTGCTTGGCTTGCCAATGTTTAGTAGGCATGGTGGACAGGTTAGTTGCAAATGGAAGACCGTGCACTCCACCAAAACAGAGGGAATATTAAACCAGTCAGGGAGAAGCCTGTGTTCCCACTCCAGTAGTAAACTCTGTCAGTAGTAAACTGTGTGCTCATGGCTTGACACCATTGTCATCTGATGCCAGCTTCCTTACTGGTGGACCGAGGGGTTGAATCATGTCCCGCAAGTACCTAACAGGACAAGTATGGTCTTCCACATCTGCCAAGGTTCCATCCTCACGGTTTGCTTTGCTTCATCGTAGGCACATCCTGGCTAACAAGACAATGTGCAGAATTTGGATCCCTATTAACACTGTCGCTGTTTAAGCATTCCCACTTCACAAGGTCTGTGAGGGGGAAGCAGGTTCCACAGGCCTCAGTGCTGGGCTTAGGCTGGATTTGTTCAGGTCAAGTGAACACATTCAGAGATATTACATGTTTACATCAAGGAGAGCCCAACACCTTCCCACTCCCCACTATTTCATACAGTTCCCCTTGCAGCTGGAGCTGCTCCTGGGCCTGCTAACTCCTTCTTGTGGCAGTTGTTGCCACCACCAGTGGTGTTCAGACATGCTCATCCTCGGCATAGGCAGAGTCTGGGCAGTGTCTAGGCCAAGGTACTGTGAGATGATGCTCTTGTATACTGTAAAGATTTGTCACACATATTAGTTTCATAAAATGCTGATTGGCCAGTAACTAGGCAGGAAGTATAGGCAGGGCAACCGGACTAGGAGAAGAGGAAAGAAGAGATGCAGTCAGTCATCAGCCAGACACAGAGGAAGCAAGATGCCTTACTGAGAAAAGGTACCAGGCCACATGGCTAAACATAGATAATAATTATGGGTTAATTTAAGTTGTAAGAGCTAGTTAATAATAAGCCTGAGCTAAAAGGTCAAATAATTAATATAAGCCTTTGTTTGTTTCTTTGGGACTGAATGGCTGCAGGACCAGGTGGGACAGAAACTTCTGTTTACAAATGGTGCCCAAGCATTTGGCAAGTATTTCCACATAAAGCCGGAGAAAGCTTTTTTTTTTAAAAAAAAAAAAAGATTCTAGACAGACAAGAACAGAGTCAAACACAGCTTCTTGGTAACTGTCTTTACTCTAGTAGGCTCTGTTTGCTGGCGGCAGGCAGAGGTGGGGCTCCTTTAAGAGAGTCTTCCTGCCTCAGTGTTAGTGGCAAAAACCTTGCAGCTCTTTTAAGAGGCTCTGCCACCAAACACTTAAATGGTGTTTATGAGTAGCCAGTGGCAGGCTTCTTGGTGGTGGCATGAACCTAGAAACTCCACAGAGTTGTGGTAAAAAAAAAAATGTGGCTCCCACCAGTACCGCCACTATGAAGCTAGACTCTCAAAAAGCCAAGGAGTAGGGCCAATCCAGCCACCAAAGCTGTGACTTTAATCCTAGCCATATCACTTAGCAAAGATCTCATGTGGTCAGAAAAAGAAATATACACTAAAGACAGATTCAGACAAAAAAAAAAACCTTGGAAACCATTTGCAGTATGTTTAAAAATATATGTAGACTTGGGAGAGAAAAGAAAAAGGATAAAGTCCAGAAAGAAGGAAAGAAAGAAGAGAGAGAGAGAGAGAGAGAGAGAGAGAGAGAGAGAGAGAGAGAGAAAGGAAGAGTAGTTGGATTTGGTGGCACGCGCCTTTAATCCCAGCACTTGGGAGGCAGAGAGAGGTAGGTGGATCTCTATGAGTACAAGAGCAGCCTGGTCTACAGAGTGAGTCTCAGGACAGTAAAATACACATAAGAAACCCTGCCTCAAAAAAAACAAAAAAAAAATAAAAAATAAAAATAAAAGAAGTAGAGTAAGGAAAAAAGTCCCATAAAGATAGAAAATATACAGAGACTGTGGATACTGTATGTTATTATGTTGTCTTTGAATTGTTTGACTGCTGAGGAAGGAGCAACAGCTACTAAAAGACATTTAATTATAAATGCTGCTGGATTAATCCAACCTATATATTTTGAAAATGCCCTGACTTTAAAATTTAAGTCAAAAGATATGTTACTTTGGAGAAGAGGTTTTGCTTTTGTTTCCACAGGAAATGAGAGGCTGTGGATTCAGTTCTGGCTTAAGAAAAATAAGGTTTTGTTGTAATAGGAGCGGCGGGGCTGCGTCCCCGGCACCCCGGCCGCCTGCTAGCTTATGCCCCAAAATAATTACATGGACACTGTATTCTTTTAAACACTGCCTGGCCCATTGCTTTCAACCTCTTAACCCATTTCTAATAATCTATGTAGCACCATGAGGTACGCTTACCAGGAAGATTCTAGCCTACAACCATCCTGGATCAGAGTTCATTGCATCTGCCTCAGAGAGCAGAGCTATCACGTCTGCCTGGGAGAGGGGAGCATGGCGTCTCTGAGCTCACTTCCTCTTCCTCCCAGCATTCTGTTCTGTTTACTTTGCCCACCTATGTTCTAACCTATCAGGGTAAGCAGTTTCTTTATTTAATTAACCAATGACCTTCCTCCATCATGGTTTGATCAAGGAAGACCCCCTGAAAAATCTCCAGTGGAAACAAATGGCCCAGATGAGCCAACATTTTAGAGCACCTCTGCTGTTGTTTCCTCTGAGTTCTGCATCCAGAACAGCCTCAAGACAGCTGGCTAAGATGATCCAGCCTCACAGAATACTCCAGTTAGGACTTGATCATAATCCTAAATTTTCTTTAGGTCCCTATAAGATTATCAGGGCCTCCAATCAGTAGGAAATTGCTTAGAAAACTATGCTTCACATTCCCAAAAAATGGATTGTGGATGTTTGCCTTTGTTTAGAGTGTTAGTTACAAGTTGTTAATGATAATAGTCAGGAAAAAAGTTAAATAATGGAGATTAAATTTAGAGTTCTTGTTTTGAAAAGTAGAAAAGGTAAAGTGCTGTGGGAGAATGCTCTTGTACTCTGTAAAGATTTGTCACTTGTATTGGTTTAATAAAATGCTGATTAATCAATAGCTAGGAAGGAAGTATAGGTGGGGCACCAGACTAGGAGAATTCTGGGAAGAGGAAAGGCTCAGTCTGCAGTCACCACCCAGATGCAGAAGAAGCAAGATGAAAATGCTGCACTGAGAAAAGATACCAAGTCATGTGGCTAAACATAGATAAAAATTAGGGGTTAATTTAAGTTGTAAGAGCTAGATAATAATAAGCCTGAGCTAAGAGGTCAAGCTGTTTATAATTAATATAAGCCTCTTTGTGTTTCTTTGGGACTGGGAGGGACAGAAACTTCCATCTACACCAAGAGGCAAGGGCACAGAGCTTTGCCCTTCCATGGAAACACCATTGGCATTACATTCTATTGTTCTCTTGTTTTCTGTACTTCTAAATCATTCCTCACACCCCTAACATGGATAAGAAATAAAATTTATAACAAGAGCCTTTGTTTCAAGGAGAGCAGACCCTTTTGTTTGTCCCAGTCACCTGGCTAGCTCACACCCAAAATATCTACACAGAAACTGTATTAATTAAATTACTGTTTGGCCCATTGGTTCTAACTTCTTATTGGCTAACTCTTACATCTTAATTTAACACATTTCTATTAGCCTGTGTAGTGCCACGTGACTGTGGCTTACCGGCAAGATTCTAACCAGCATCTGTCTCAGACAGAAGATTCATGGCATCTCTCACTCTGCCCTTCTTCCCAGCATTCAGTTCTGTCTTCTCCGCCTACCTAAGTTCTGCCCTATCAGGCCCAAAGCAGTTTCTTTATTCATTAACCAATGAAAACAAGATAGGAACAGAAAAACCTCCTACACCAAGCCTTGACCATCCCACTCCAAAGAAATAACTTAAAGATTTCCAGTTCTACCAAAACATTGTCTGCTGTGATCACCAGCTCTATAACCATTCTGAAAACATGAATGTCTAATCATTAGGATGTGATTGAGTTCTCCAATTCTATACAGCACAAATGGTAGTTGTTAAGAGCATAACAATGTGGGAGAAATGTTTTATTAAAAGAACAACAGACATAGGGTGTGGTTACATACACCTTTAATCCCAGCGCTTTGGAGGCAGAGGCAGACAGATTTCTGTGAGTTCAAGGTTAACCTGGTCTACATAGCTAGGTGCAGGTCAGCCAGAGTTACATAAAAAGAACTGCAGGCATGCGCCATGATTGGAACAGTGAAAACAGGGTTCAGGAGTCAGTGAGGTGGCTCAATGGGTAAAGATACCAACTGACAAGCCTGATGACTTGAGTTCCATTCTTGGTGCCCACATGATGGAAGAGAATAGCTAACACACCAACACATGAAGTCATTTTCTGACCTCCAGATATATGCTGTGGTATGCATGTACACTGACCACACACACAAAAAATAAACAATTTTTTTAATCCTAAAGATATTAATGCAAAGTGTAGAAGATTATTGCAAAAGCTTAAATAGCTGTAGTTATTATCTTGGTCTGGTATGAAGTGTACCCCATAAAATTATGTGTTGAAGACTTAGTTCTAATGTGGCAGATCTACTAACTGAGGTGATTGGATGATAAGAGTTGTAGTAGACTTGTAGCTCAATGGACAGTTGGGAAATGGTGCACACTGGGACACGTGCCTTCATCGCTGGCCTCTGGGTCTCTCTGTGCACACTGGGACCCAGGCCTTCATCCCTGGCCTCTGGGTCTCTGTGGACACTGGGACACAGGCCTTCATCCCTAGCCTCTGGGTCTCTCTGCTCCATGGCTAGGAGGTAAACAGCCTCCTCTGCCACGTATGTCTAAGGCACCCATCCAGCCAATCTTGGTCTGACACCTCCAAGATCATGAGCCCAAATTGTCCCTTTATACTGAACTTCTCAGGTATTTGGTCAAAGCAACAGAAAAGGAACGCAATAATGTGCGGTATTTTAAAATGTTCAACATGATAAGGTCGGTTTTAACAAAAACAAGTGTGCTGTGAGTGAAGGAACTCCAGTCAGCCCAGGCCTGGCAAACATGGCTCTGGTAGGCCTTGCCCTTCTCCCCCATTGCCTCTGAAAACCATTAGATTACATTCCTGAAGCTAGCTGCCAAGATTCATCCCACAAAGGCCACTTTCTACTCCTGAGGCTGACGAACAAGATCCTGCCATCAAAGTCAAAAGCCCCCTTAGGCTCACCTATTAACCTGCCCAGTTAAAATTAAACACCTCATCCTAACACTGGGTTTCCTATCTTACTTTATAAACTGCCATTTATCCATGGGCCACATCTGTCTCCTCTATCCAGAGGCCGTCCTTTGTCTTTGCTGCCCCCCAACCCCTACTGGGACAAATAACTCTGCCCTTGTTCCCTTCCCCTTCTTTTATCTCCTGTCTTTGTCTCTTATTCCCCTACTTCTGTCCCTCTGGGGCAAATAAATTCTCTCTATGCTGAGGATTTGGTCTTGGGGCATCCTGAGCTGACTCTGAGGTTCCCTACAGTGAGAGAGCAAACAATTAAGGGAAATCATGAGGCATTTTGATACATACCAACTCAAAGGAGTAGTCAAGTAATTAAGAGGGGAACTGCATGCTTGTTTAGCATCCTCGTTTTCCTAAGCTGGTTGTGGGTGAGGTTCCTTCCATCTCAGTTGATGAGAACAGCAATGGGATGCCCCCCACACCCATGCAACTTTATTACAGGATGCTTTTTGCTGTCTGCGTGATTGTGAGCATGTCTTCGCCTCCTCTGGAGCTAATCACATGCTACTGAAATGCTCTGTAGAGCTGGATAATGGCCATGGTTTTACCTCTCAGCACCATAGCAAGGTTTTGTTTGTTTCTGTCAACTAGGTAGGTATTTCGTTACCAGAAACTACCACATGTGCCACATCTGGAAATGAACTAAAAATATTAATGTTTCTTCCTGGTTAAGTAGTGCTAACTTCCCAACATTGTCACAGAACACCAGGAAGCAAGTAACTTAGAGAAGAAATGTTCAACTCAGTTCACTGTTTCAACTCACGGTCCCTTGGCTCTGTCTATGGGCTTGGGTGAGGCAGGAAGTCATGGCAGAAGGGTGGGGAGGAGGAAAGCTGCTCTCTTCAGGGTGGCCAGGAAGCAGTGACAATAAGGGAGCAAGTGAGTGACAGCTAGGGAACAAGAAACACCCTCTCCAGGGCATGCCTCCATTGACCTAAAAATAGACCCCAACTGAGTTTTATACCTTCTTCCAATAACACATCAGTAAATTAACCCTTCAATGAGGTCAGATCATCCATTGCACAATTACTTTTCCAAAGCACCAGCTTTGGGACTTTTCCATATTGAGGACCAAATCTTCAACACATCAACACTGGGGGGATTATTTCAAAATGAAGCCATAGCAGAACCTGAAAGGGTCTGAGTCTGCACTGTAGTACCAGCTCCGACCCTGCTCTTACTCCTGCAGTGGAGACATGGCAACCAGCCATGCTCGGCAAGTCCACCCGTGCCCGGCAAGTCCACCTGTGGACCGCAGTGCCTTTCAGGGACTCTGGTGAGGACTAGCTGCTGTCTTCATTGGCAGAGCTAGAGGATTGTAAGAAGCATGATGCCCAATATTGTTGGGGAGGGGATGAGAAGCTGACTGTCCTGTTTGACCTTGCTAGGAGGTTCCCTCAGCCTGAGGGAGAAGAAACAAGTGGGGAGTCCACTTGACTGAGAGTGAGGAATGCAGGCTTGTGGGGGCTAGTGCCATAGAGTGGGGACCCTGTGCCAGCGCTGCTGGCTTCCTTCCTCCCTTCCCCCTCTGAACAGTTACACTCCTCAGTTACAACTCTTGGGTTCTCCCTTTTCAAGGAGGAAATCAAGATTCCAACAGTCTTATACCCAGCCCACAGCCACAGGCAGGCCGTGGCAGAGTGAGGCATGCCATGAAGCTAATTCTACTCAGGTGTGTTGTAGAAGGCTGCTTGTTCATTTCCCGGCTGCAAAGACTCCTGAAAATAATCACACAGAAACTGCATTATTTAAATCACTGCTCGGCCAATCACTTAAGTGTATTGCTAGCTAGCTCTTATATCTTTGGTTAACCCATTTCTATTATTTTATATTTTACCACAAGGCTCGTGGCCTACAGGCAAGGTTTCAACTGTCAGCTCGCCTCTTTCCCCTCTGGCAACTCCATGGCATCTCCTGACTCCGCCTTCTTTCTCCCAGCATTCAGTTTAGTGTCCCCCCCCCAGCTCTATCACAGACCAAGGCAGTTTCTTTATTCATTAACCAATAAAAGCAACACGCATACAGAAGGACTTCCCACACCACAGGTGTGTAGTGGTTTACATGATTTTTCAAAGTATTATCCAGGGTGGGAAGATAACTCAGTCACTTACCTTTAAGCATGAGGACCTGAGGGTGACCCCCACAACTTATATTTAAAAGAATAGCCAGGTATGGTGGCAAGCAGAGGTCCCTACAAGCCATTGGCTCCCAGCCTAGCCTATTCAGTGAGATCCAGGCCAATGAGATACCTTGTCTCAAAAACAAGGTGGATAACACATGAGGAACAAGTCCTCAGACTTCTATATTCATGCAAGCACACACATACGTATGTATACGTGCGCGCGCACACACACACACACACACCAAATAGATAAATAAATATTTTTTAAGAAGAGAAAAGTTCCAGATCAGCTCAGATATGTCATGATAGCAGCTATGAATGGTAGGAACTGTGTTTTTTTTCCTCCCAAATCAGCCAGGGCATCCTACAAAAATAAATTATATTCAAAATTCATATAGAAAAATTTCATTTGGAAGGGAAATAAATGCCAGGGATGAAACCCAGGCTTTGCACCTCCTAGGCAAGTCCTCTTCCCTGTAGCCCAGGCTGGCCTTGAACTAATGGCCCTGCCTTAGCCTCTTCACACCTAGGATTACAGGGGTGGGCCACTGGAAGACCCGTTTTCTTTTCCTTTGGCTATGTGGAGCCTCTGCCTACCTGTAGGCCCAAAGCCTCTGCTATAAAGCAGGGAGCTACTTTCGGTTTCTGAGAAAGCAGAGCCCGCCTCTTGCCACCAGGAGGACTGAATGAAGTGTGATAGACTTGCTATCCAAACCCACACTCATGCCCAGCCACCCCAGGCCACAGTTCTGATAGCCGCAAGGACAATAATGAGAACGTTTTAGCCTCTCAAGGGTTTCACTTTGACTGTTGATAAATCTGTGCTTTGTCCCGGAGAAGTTCTTGTAAGACGTGGGGAGTGTGCGGCACATTGCAAGCGTCATTGACCCGTGGCATGATGCTATTTCCTGTGTTTCTGGTAGATTCCTCCCAGTCTGGCTAGGGGAACGTTGCCACGCCGGAGGGTGATTATTCGGTGAATATCGGGGCCTGTAGTGGAGAGGGTGGGGATCCCCACAGTAGTGCTTTTAAAAGTTCCTTAAGGGAACTGCCCTGATGGGATTGGGGTTGTCAACCCCTACAGTGTTCCCCCTAGCTTCCTCAACTGCACCCTCCCTTTCAAAACTACACAAATTCTGGGACCAAAAAGATGAAGTCAGAGGGTCCCCTGAACTGTCTCTTGCTACCGCTATTGACTCAGAGCCTCTTGCTGTAAGCTCCCCTGGCCTTCCATCCAGCCGTGAGCCCCTGGAGACAGCTGGCCTACAGGAGCCACTGTGCTTTCGTGAAGGTGTGAAATGGGGCCTGTTCCACCCCGACACGCCCATGTGTCAGGAACAGGGTAGAGCGACCTTGGATGCTGCCTCCACCTTTCTTGTCCCTTGGTGACACCTCTGCTGTATAGCATGACTCCCCAGGACCCCCACTGCAGTGAGCCAGGCTGCGGTGTTCCCTCCAGACAGCGTCCCTTCAGAAAACCCCCAGACTTAGCCACTAGAAATAGCGAGTATTTTCAGTATTTTATTAACAAATGAGGTGGTAAAAGAACGTGTTATTTGGCAACATCCCCAACCGTCCCACCTTGCTGGGCATCCCCACATGCCCACCGTGGTGGTGGGTATCTGCCATGCTTTGCTGGTTGAGCTATCAGCCGGCTCCTTGAGTCTTGGCTGTGCTCAGTCACCCTCCAACTGCTGAAGACATGACCATACTTCCTGCTCACAGGCAAGAGAGAGAGTTTTGCTTGAGATCACAGGACCATCGAGGCAAGTCCTGCTGCTGTGGAGGATGGGAACTGATTCCCCCCCCCCCGAGGGGTCAGGTTGAGATGGGGGAAACCTCTAGGCGGGACCTCAGTATTCTTTAAGGCCTAGAGTTCCTCTGAGATGGATCTACAGGGCATCCTCTGATTCCCATTTGCAGCCAGGGAGAATCCAGAACGGAAACCAAAGTCTGTGATGAGCCCTTGACAACCAGCTTGCTGGGGGCCCTTGAATGAGCCCTCCCCACGGTGGACCTACTTCAATAACCACAGCTAGGGGGAAGGAACGGATCTGTACAGTGGAAGGGGGTACTGAGCAGAGGAAGGAGCTTTCAAGATAACTGTGTGGTCACCAGGTGCCTTCTTTGCGAAAAGCTGCTGTCGGCTCTGCCCAAGTTCCCAGCTCTTTCCTGAAGGTGCCATCAGTCCCGTGAATCCTGCAAGCAGGCATCTGTGGGAGCTGAGGCTGGTCCCCTGCTTCCCATCCTTTCATCTTCAGACACTGTTGTGGCTATGCAGGGGAACCTCTTTGTATAGAAAACCCTGCTGGTTTTGAGTGATGACAGTGGCTCCTAAGATACTCTACGTCTGCACAGTCCCAGCCATGGCTTGGGCACTGCCAGTCTGAGCATCTGCAGGGGAGGTGCCTCCTAACAGTCCCCTTGCTGCAGGCCCTGCACAGCGTCCCGTGTCTCTGCTGACTGCGCAGTGCTGTCTGTGACCAGGGAGCAACCTAGGTCAAAGGTCCAGCCCAGGAGAGTCCATCAGAAACAGATGATCCGCTTCTCACTCTCAAAGACTTTGGCCTCCTCAGGCTTAATTAAGTTTCCGTTGAGACTAGTGAAAGGAGAAAAAGCAAACTTTACACGAAGTGTTATAGAATAGCATCCATCCTGCCCCAGTAAGGGACTCCATACATTGTGTGCGTCATACAACCCTGAATTAAAAAGCACACCCGATGTTAATACCAGCCTTTCCCTGCCACCCTTCCTCTGTTTACTACACCCCACAGGGCTCACTAGCAGCCTCTAGAAGCCTGAGTTTAGTGACACTTTCGGGTCTTCTGAGCCTTCACAGAATTTCAGCTGTCTTGACTTCTTCCTCCCTGCGGCACTGTGTCCTCTCTCAGGTGGACACCTTAGACTCTTCATCTTTCTCCTGTCTCTGGGTACTTGTTCTTGGCCTGCTCTCTCATGCCCTCCAAGGCTGGGGACCAGCTGGGCCCTAGGTTCCTGGCCTCTGTCTTGCCACAGCCGGGTCAGTTAGGCAAGCTTCCTCTTGACACCTTTCTCTGGATGTCTCCACACAGTCCAACGTTGCCACAGCAGCCCAGAGGCCCCAGCTCACTAAAGAGTCCCTCCCTTCATTCAGTTGGGTCAGAACCCCGAGGCCCCTCTGCGGTCCTAATTCCCCCACAGCTCTCTGAGTGCCCAGGCCCTTCTGTGGACCCAGCAGGGTCTTACTGACTGCTCTAGGAGATGTGCTCAGGCTGACCACATCCTCTTCCTGCTTCATGCCCGTCACCAGCTTTCCCCTGCTGCCAGTATAAAGGTCAAAATTCATGATCTGACCCCGAGACCTTTCAGGCCTAGGCTCTGCCTATCTCCTCAGCCCCCAGGGGCCCCCTCTTCCACACCCACGGAGTCTATGGCACACTAGCTTACTGTGGAGTTCTTTTTTTAAAAAAAAAATTTATTTATTATGTATACAATATTCTGTCTGCATGTATGCCTGTAGTCCAGAAGAGGGCAGCAGACCTCATTACAGATGGTTGTGAGCCACCATGTGGTTGCTGGAAATTGAACTCAGGACCTTTGCAAGAACAGGCAATGCTCTTAACCCCTATGCCATCTCTCCAGCCCCCTACTGTGGAGTTCTTTAGTAGTGTATTTTCTGGTTGCTGTGACAAAGGCAACTGAGGAAGAAAGGGTTTATCTCAAAATGCAATTTGAGGGAGGAATGGCAGAAAAGCCAAGGTGACTTGTCACAGTCAGGAAGAGTGAGAGATGAGCGCTGACCCTCTGCTCGCTCTTTCTCATCTATCTATCTATCTATCTATCTATCTATCTATCTATCTATCTATCTATCATCTTCTATCATCTATCTAACTATCATCTATCTATCTATCTTCTATCATCTATCTATCTATCATCCATCTATATATCTATCTCTACCTCTATTCAGTCTGAGGCCCCAGCACACAGAATGGTGCCATCCACATTTAGCATGGGTTTCTCCATATCAGTTAACTCAATCAAAACTTCCTCACAGACATACCCAGAGATTTCCCTTATAGGTGATTCTAGATCCTTTTAATATTAATCACCATGCAGGGTCCCATTATGTAGACCAGGCTGACCATGATGCTTCTGCCTCAGTCTCCCTCGAGATCAGGCTAGCCTCAGACTCCCATAGAGCTGAGTGCTGATAAATGCATGTACCATCATATCTGGCTGCTTGTAGTTCTTGGTGGACACTTTCTCAAACCCTGGGCATTTGTGTGTGCCCTTCTCTAGCATGTAGCACTTTGAGACCCACCCCAACCTTCCAACTTCCATTCATCCTTGACGGCTTAGTCTAAAGTTTCTTCCTTAGGAGGTCTGCCCTGTGTCCAGCTCCCCCCTGGCCTTGCCTGATCCTGCAGCCTTTGCGGTAACACTTGGTTATTTCCCCTTCTGTGCTCCTTTCTGATCTCAGAGTGAGCCCATGAGGCACTTCACACGCGTTCATCATTGGAGTCTTAGCAGCAGCCCAAGGCGGGCGTTCAAGTTCATGTTACTCAATGACAGATGGAGACATTGCTCAAGTGCCTGGTAGTATCAGGAGGCAAACCTGATCCTAAGGCCCTCAGTCAGGACTGCCTCACAGAAAGTTTGGCCTCAGCACAAGCACCACAGTATGTTCTGTTGGAGCTGGGCTCTAATCTCTGTGACAGTCTTTTTCATAAACGCTTTGCTGTGTGACCGTGAGTAAGAGCCACATTCTCCATGATGGTCAACACGAAAGGATGTAGAATTACCTAAGAGGCAACAGTCTAGAGCCAGCATTTAAACAGAGTTGTCTACATGCACTCCTCAGGCAAGGTGGGTGAGACCGCTCAGATGCTGCTGGTACCTCATTGCCCTTGGTTTCTGATGTGGTATGCCCTTCTGTATGTTGTGAATATCTTTGGTTAATAAAGAAGCTAATTTGGCCAATAGCCAGGCAGAATAGAGCTAGGTAGGAAATACAAACAGATACAGGGAGAAAAAGGGTGGAGTCAGGGAGATGCCAGCAGCTTCCAGGGAAACAAGAGGTGAGGTAACAAGCCACGAGCCTCGTGGTAAAATATAGAATAATAGAAATAGGTTAATTTAAGTTGTAAGAGATAGTTGATAATAAGCTTGAGCTAATAGATCAGACAGTTTGTAATTAACATTAAGCCTCAGAGTGGTTATTCAGGAACTGGTGCATGAGAGAGAAACCTCCAGTTACGGGTTTCATCTCAAAATAATGCTGGCTGCAGCCCTTGGACTAGTGTGTGATGCAGCGACATTTCCAAGGCCAAGCTAATAACACCTTTCAGGAGCTAATAACTGGGGAGGACTATATCTCAGGAGGTCTTGGGGCTTGAATTTCTCTCCTCACTCACATGGGAGAAAGTGGTTAATGGTATCCACCCCCTGAACTTAGGGCTTGGGCTCCTAGTGAGGCTGCTCCGTAAACCTCAGGGAATCCACAATTGCCTCTGTGTCCCCAACAAGAGTTGGTTCCACTGCTGCCAGCTTCCCTGGATCACACTGGGAGGGAATATTCCAGGCCTGGCTTCCGGGACATATTTCCAGAGCATTCGCGAATACTCAGGGCAAATAAGAGCTTTAAAGAGCTGGGGCCCCTCCAGTTGTGGAACTGCTGCTTCTCCCCACATCATCCTCACAGTCAAGGAGGAAGTGGGATCACTTCAGGCCCCCACGAAGTGATCAGTGGCACTCACTCAGAGACCACGAAATCGGGTGTTGTGACAAGAGCGTGGTCTTACCAAATCTCTGTTATGGTGGTGTTCTTCTGCAGTGCCTCGGCCAGCTGGGCTGTCCCCGTGGCTGTGATGTGATTTTGGATAAGCCTGAAAGGAGAGTACACCTGTGTCAACACAGAAGACTGTGTCCAATCTGAATCCTATGAGGTCAGGGTTAAGGGGTAACAGGATCCCCATAATTCCTCATTGGACTAACAGGGCCTCAGACACACAAGAGCAATGATCAGCACTGAAACTCCTTAATGTTTGCGTTTTACATAGTGATTGTGATATATTGAGACTATACATAGCGTAATTGTCAACAGATACCCATGTGTGTGTGTGTGTGTTCCTGTCCTTCATTGCAGGGATCCCCAGCCCAAAAGGACTGAACAACAAGAGCAATCTGTCTGCCATCTCCTTCCAGATAGTTAGGCAAAGGCAGGGCAGAATTTAAGGTTTTTGCTATTTAAGTTCAGAACTTAAAGTAGCTACCAACTTGTCATCAATTATTTGGGAACCCAAAGACTTGTAAGATGGTGGCAGGTTCTTCCCAACACCTAGAACAGTGGGCAGGGAAGGGGTTTTCTGCTGCTGTTACTCACGGTACCAGTGATAGGGCACTGATACACAGAGTTTCACAGAGGATGTGTGCTGCAGACAGACATGAGTCAAGTCAAGCAAAGTACATGCAAGGCTTTGGGGTAGGCACTGCCCGGAGCCCTGGCCTGCAGCTTAGAGCCCTGGTCTGCAGCCTAGAGCCCTGGCCTGAAGGCTGGAGCCCTGGTCTGTAGTCTGAAGCCCTGGTCTGCAGCCTGAACCTTGGTCTGTAGCAAAGCTTTCACCCAAGCAGAAAATACATTCAGAAAGAGGCAAGGATGTGCATGGACTCTCTGCTTCACCAGGCTGTGGGCATATGAGGCCACTGCTAACCCCAAGTCTTCGAAATTCTGGCTACTAATCCATGAAGGAGCCCCTCCAGGAAGACAAGGGCTCTGCTAGCAGGATGGACGAGGGACTAGGGACAATGGGAGCTAGCCTGCCCACAGAAAGACAGCACAATAAGGTTGTCAGCGACTCTCACCACCCCCGTGTCTGGCTGAAGAGCACTGGCGAGCAAACTGTGTCCCTCACTACGTTTCACCTGTAAGATGGAAAAACTTGGACAGGACTGCCCTGCACGCTTGGTGTGTGTCATTTCAGGAAAAGATAGAGCGCAGTGACCAGAGGCAAAAGCTCTCAGCATTGTATCTTGAGATGCAGAATAAGCTCTAGGCCAGCCTGAGCTATGGAATAAGCACCTGTCTCAAACAAATAAAATAACAAAATATGCGACAAGAGAACAGGAAGAAGCAGCACACCTGGTGTACCAGAGGCAGCTGGCAGAGCTGGGCACATTTGGCTGCCACCACCCCACCTCCAGTGAGAGCAGCATGGCTGTGCACCCCCTCTCTGAGCCTCCCGGGCTCTGCAACCTGGAGGGTCCAGCACCCAGAGATGGGAACAGGGGAAATCTGAAAATTGAAGAGAAAAGGAAGAAAGGAAAAAACCTGGCTTTTCCCAAAAATTCAAATGTAAGGGACTCAGAATAGCTAGAACTGTCTGGAGAGAGAACAAAACTGATTACAGAAGGACGGTGAGGCCAGACATGGTGGTGCATGCCTGTGACCTCAACACTTAGGAGGCTGACACAAGAGGATCTTGAGTTTGAAACAAGACTGGTCCACACAATGAGATTCTGATATAAGAACCGACACATAACATGACAAGCTAGACTCTTCCTGGACGTGTAATCAACTGTTGGACAAGCATGCACTGATGGTCTGAGCTGCTCAGCTGATGCTCCCTCAGAATGGACGTCTATGTGGAGAGGATGAAGACTTCTACCTTATACCACATTCTAAAGTTAACTCAAAATGGGGGATCAGGGAGACGGCAGGTAAGGTGTTGATGCTCAAGCATAAGGACCCGCGTCTAGATTTCTGGCACTCATATAAAAAGAGGATCACTGGGGCTTGTGGGTCCTTGTACAGTCAAATTAGGTTCTATGGAATGTTTTGTCTTAAAAACCAGATAAAACCAGACTCGCTGAACATAGCGAACAATGAGGACCTACTGAGAACTCAAGAACAATGGCAATGGGTTTTTGATCCTACTACGTGTACTGGCTTTGTGGGAGCCTAGGCAGTTTGGAGGCTCACCATACTAGACCTGGATGGAGGTGGGTGGTCCTTGGACTTCCCACAGGGCAGGGAACCCTGATTGCTCTTTGGGCTGGCGAGGGAGGGGGACTTAATTGAGGGAGGGGGAGGGAAATGGGAGGCGGTGGCGGGAAAGAGACAGAAATCTTTAATAAATAAATAAACGGGAAAAAAGTCAGAACCACATAAAAAAAATAAAATGAAGAAGAATCAAGAAAGACACTGGACTTTGACCTCTGATCTCTACACACACACACATGCACACGCACACACACACATGCGCGCACACACACACACACACACACACACACACACCTCAATATGTCCACAACTGTTCACCTAATTTAAGAGAAAAACTTACATATAAATCTTTGTGACCTTGGGTTAGGCAATATTCCATCAAGTAAAATTCCTCAAACATAAACAGCTACAGAAGAGGTGGGCAAATTGGACTTCATCAAAACCAGATCACTATCAGGGACTGGAAAGTCCAGAGGAAGGAGATGATGCCTGCAAACCTATGTACAAAATGTCTAGGACACAGAATGAGGCGTTCTTACAGCTCAACAATAAGCAGAAGAATAACTGGGTTTTTAAACGAGCTAAGGGTGTGGAGATATTCGTCAGTGATAGGTGCCCAGGAAGAGAGAGGTGTGTGAGAAGATGTTCAACACTGTTGGCTCGTGAGGACAATCAAAAGCACAGTGTGTGTTCATACTCACTATACGGCTATACTCCAAGAGGGGCAACAGATCCTCGGGACACGGTGTCAAACTATCCTCTCAATATTTATGTTTGTACCCATAGAAAATGCTGCACTTGGCCTTGGTGAGAGACAATACTTTCGTGGCAGGTGACTCTTAGTGTAGAGTTTATAACTGGTGGGTGACTGCTGAGTGCAGCGGGATGTACATACCATCCCTCCAATGCTTAGGGAGCATTGTGGTCAGGGAGAGCATGAGAGCTGGAAGGTAGAGAGGGGATTGTTTTCTGGACGTGACATGGCTGTCGCACCCATGAACTCGCAGAAGACATGGCAGTCTGCACAAGACAGGGCCAGCAACATTCCATCATGGCTAGGAAAGGGGCTTATGAGATCTATTCCTCCCACAGAAGCTATGGGCAGGAGAACGGGGGCGGGGGGGTATCATATTCTTCAGTGATGCGGTCAGTAGTGCCCAGCTCTAGTAAGTAACCCTCCACTCATGCCCTTGCCAGCAACCATAACGAAACACAGAGGGACACACACACACACACACACACACACACACCTGTGCACACACGCATACAACACAAAAGGAGGAAGACTTAGGAAGAAGAGGAGGAAGAAGAAATTCTCTGTGAAGGAGAAGAACAAAAGAGGATAAATTGGCACTTTGCTCAAAGAACATTTTATATAGGTATGAAATTAAAAATAAATCACATTTTAAAAAGAAAGCAAACAAATCCACTGCAAAAAAAAAAAAAAAGGAGAAGCAAGTTTTGATGGGAATGGGGAGAAAGTTCCCTCAGAAAGTCAAACAAGCTTGCTTGCTAAGCTATCAGCAAGTCGGTGCTTACGTATGTACAGAAGCAAGATGAAAATGCACCATTGCAAAAATATGTGTGTGAACTCTTAGAGAAGCATTAGAATAGTTAGGAAGAAGAAATGGTCCAACATCTATCAACTGGTGATGAGCAAATGCATCTCCATCCCCTGCACGCCTGTCATGCCTGGGCTAACCTTGGGAGCTGTGCTAATGAGCACAGATGAAGGGTCAGGCTCAGTGGCTCCACTTCTATGAAATGCCCACAACTGAGACAAAAGTCAGAAATCTGTCACCAGGGCACAGAGATGGCAGAACAGGGCTTGGGGGAGGACAGCAAACACGGTCTGGACCTACACAGTCACAGCAGTACAACTTTGTGATTTGAGAAACCTCTAAACTTTCTTTTTTTTCTTTTTTTTTTTTTTGGACAGGGTTTCTCTGTGTAGCTCTGGCTGTCCTGAAACTCACTCTGTAGATCAGGGTGGACTGGAACTCACAAAGATCCACTTGCCTCTGCCCCTCCCAAGTGCTGGGATTAAAGTCGTGCACCAACACCACCCAGGAAAAAAAAAATAACAACAGAAGAAAACAAAACAAAACAAAAACCATCTATCGAGGGCGGGATGCTGTGATATGTAGATTTCATCGCAAAGACTGTGCAGGGAAGCAGAGTCCAGGCCCCAGCCCCATGAGTTACCATAAGTGCTTCAGTGTCTGGTTGACTTTCAGCATCTCAGCGAAGCACTCTGCTGCCTCGTCATTAAGTTCATTTTGGGTCAGCCTAGAAGAGAGGAAATGTTGAGTCAGGAGTGCTGATGGACAGATGTTGTTTTGAGTTCACAGAGGCCGTTCAGGGCCTTCCCCCAAGACCTGCATCACATGCTGAGGGCCAGGCTCCCAGTCTACCCTGAAATCCTGCATCATGGCAGGCAGGTAAACTCATATAATGGCACTTGCTCCAGTTAGTCCTTCCCTGAGCTGTTTCCTGCCCACCTTCCTGCAGTGTGGCTGAAACCTTGGATCTTATGGAAGCAAAGGACCCACATGACAAGGAGCCAGTGCCTGCAGGTCAGCCTCCAGGTCAGCCTCCAGCCCCTAAACCGCTGAATGCCACTGGCAGCCCAATGCCCAGGTCACCATGGAGATCTGGGAAAACCCTGCATGGTGAACCATGCTCAGCTGTTCCCTGAAGCTACTGTGAAGGACAAAGACCTCGTGACAAACTCGGGAAGCCTCTCGATTGCTCTGCACCCAGCAGCTGATGGGACAAAGCACTGCCGCTCCCAGATGTCAACAGCAGAGGACCTTCCTGTGCCAATGGGTGAAAGAAGACAGCAGTAGAACTGGCACTGTTTAAAAGATCATTCTTTGATCACATCTACCCCAAACTTAAATATAGTGCACTTGATGAAAGTCATCAGACTAGAAATTCACCCTGATGTTGCAAGATGTTCATCAAAGCAAATAAATAAATAAATATAAAAGTGGCATCTGGCATCTGTAATCCCAACTTCTCAGTAGCAGAGACAGGAGGATTGTGAGTTTGTGGCCGGCCAGCCCGGGTAACTTAATAAGGCTCTATTTCGAAATTTAAAAAAAAAAATTAATTGAAAGGCTGTGAATACAGCTCTTGGCCAACCTGCCCAAAGCCCTGAGCTTGAACCTCAGTGCTGAAAAGGAAAAAGATGTGTAACAGAGGTTTAGGCCTTGCCACACACACTGGGGTATTGTGCTCATGATGCAAAATATGGACTATTCTAGGTGTCTGCCAACAGAAGAAACTGATGAAATAGGAAGCATCCATTCAAAGGTTCAAAGGTGCATTGTGCCTTAGAGACAATAATAGAGAATAAATAAGGAGGCCGTGCTAGGGTGCCCAAGAGACCAACTTGCTGTGGGATGAATCCGCATGCGTGAAAGGTGCAGAAGGACCAATGGCTTGCACTAAAAATTTTGCATTCTTGTCCATGCAGAGCAGTGGCTCTCAACCAGGGTGGTTTAGCTGTCCATGGGCACTTAACAGTGCCTGGAGGAAGACCTTTTGGCCTTCACAATTTGAGGTGCTCCTGGCATCTAACAGGTAGAGGCCAGGGATGCTTCAGTAGACCATCCAATGCTCTGGGCAGCCCCAGCAACAGCCAAAACATCAGCGGCATGGCAGTGAGAGATCCTGACTGGAATGGACAGGTCCAGTATGCAATGCATAGTGAAGAACTGGAATAGACACATGCTACCCTATTTATACACTTACACCTTTATATTTATTTATATATTTATACATATATTTGTATGTATTTGAACATACAAACATCTGGAGAACGGTAGTATTTGAAAATCATGAGAAATCCTTTCTTCCCCTACTTTTCAGATTTTCATCTGCACATTTTTTCTAAAAAGTATATGTTATTTAAAAACACTAACATTTTGGAAGGAAAATCATTAAAAATGAGTTCATGGCAACAGGTTTAGTGTCAGGGCTCTCAAAGAGATGATTTGTGGTACTGTTTGAATCAGACTCTCACGACAAAGGCCAGGCTGGTGTTAAACTTGCAATCCTCCGGCTTCAGCCTTTTGCATGCTGGGACTACAAGTGTTCTCCACTACACTGGGCATAAGATGGGATTTTCAATAACTGTGTGTACTGATGGTAACTTCACCAAGTCTCTGATGTGGCTCAGTGCGCCTGCATCGCCTGCCCTGCGGGGAAAGCTGCGCTTGGACTCATGGATTCCGATTCAGCGGGCCGGAAACGGAACTGTGGAGCCAGCAGGCCAACCTTGCATTTTCTGCTGCTGGCTTGTTGGATCTCTTTTAGAAATTTGCTATCATTGTACCAGGAAAAAAAAAAAGACAAATCATTTTGTTTTTCCTTCCTAACTTGAAACGAAAGTGGTGAGAGTTTGTCCCTTTTGGTCTCTGTTACGTTGACATTTTTATAAATCTGAGCATTGAGAAGGTTCTAGCTAAATTTGTACAGTGTGATTTTTTTAGAATATATATTTTATAAAAGTAAAAAAAAAAAAGAATCACTGAGGAGACAAACTTCTGCATGTTGTGGGGGGAGTTTCCAGCCTGGGTTAATGTGGTAGGTTAATGTAGGTAGATGTGGATGGTATCATCCCATGGGCACAAGCATCACAGCCAATTGGAAGAAAGCAAACTGAGTATCAGTATTTATCTTTCCGAGTCCCGACAGCATCAACAGCTGCTCATGTTTCCGCTGCCCTGCCTTCCTCATCGGGATGGAAGGTAGCCTCAAACTGTGAGCCAGAGTAAATGCCTTCTCTCCTTGAGTTACTTTTATCAGGCATGTTGTCATAGCAACAAGATAAGTAACTAATACTAGGTTAGCAAGATCTAATGGGTACCGGGAGGCAAGAGGATGACACACGGGGTATTGCAACTTGCTCACAAAGAAAGCTAAGGAATAATGAAGGAATAACAAAGGATTAAATGACCTATCAGAAAGGTAGGGGTGACCAAAAGTACCATGGGGGAGGGGAGTTATGGGTAAGATCCATTTAGTAAGCATAAGAATTCCAGGTTTCTAGTGACAGGTCATCTGGGGCACAGAAGCCAAATTGTAGTGAGTGCACATGGTAAGAGGCAGCTGCATGGGTGAAAGCTGTGCAAGACGGGGACATGAGTATTTTTGGACAAGTCCATGAAAGTCAGGCCTGGGTGAGAGCATTTTGAGGGGATTTTGCTGGCACCTTCACAGAAGCTGAGGGTGACAAAGTTCGCTTTGTCCGTGTATTAGTCCTGGGTTTGGGGAAATGGCTGGGGAAAATTTAATTCTCCTTTATAATGGAGACGCGCTTTTCAGTTTAGATTCCAACTTTGGGAATAACAACCCAACCCAACCCTTGGAAATGACTTGAGATGTTACCAGAATATTTTCAGAGTGGTGTTGTGCTTCAGGGCCTGTGCAAGCGTCTTCCCTCCCTCAGGGGAGATGTCATTGGATGCAAGACTAGAAAGAAAAACACAGGGGTTGGGTCACTACAGACACATCCACAGGGGGCCTTGCCTGCAACATTCAGACATCTGGGAGTTCCTGTCTAGACACAGACCCAGGCAGAAAGCAGAGCGCTTGGCCCATAGTAGCCTGGGCTTTGCAGCCTAAGAATGTGAGGGCAGGCTTATGGCTGTTTCTGAAAAGACCAGGTGGAAAACAAAGGCAGAACTCGGGGGTTCGCATATGAGCTGAAGACCAAGGAATCCTGGTGCTCCCAAAGTGGACTGTGCCAGGTTTGTGCATAGGGCATTCATCAGGCAACTCGGATCACCAGAGAGTTTCAGAGGCCCATGAAAAGACCTTGGAAAGTCCTGAACCCCCTTTCCACGGTAGAGCCTGCAATACTCCAAGATTCCAAGGTGCTGGAATCAGGCCACGGTGCTTATGGAAGGCTGTCCATTACCTTAGAAAACGGAAGGGGCAGAAAAGGGGCTAGGGTCCCTCTGGTTTTGTCTGGGCTTTAAAACTGCTCCCAGCCTCCTCCTCCAAGGGTGTCTATCAAGATGGCAGAGGGACTGCAAGTGTCCCAAGTCTCCCTGTTGTTCACTGAGCTAAACACCTCACTGCATGCCTCACACCCACAGAGAAAAACTTGATCAAAAGAAGTCATGTGCCAATCAAACTTGCCCCAGTAGGAAAGCCAGCCACCTCCTCCCAGAAGCCCCTCCCTGGGCCCCGGAAGCCCACCTCTCAGAAGGCATGTTACCTGAGGTTGGCCAGGCTGGGGTGGTCCCTCAATGCGTCTGCGAAGGCTTTTGCCCCTTCATCCCCAATCTGATTGCCCCACATCCTGAAAGCAGAGGCAAGCAATGGACTGTTACACAGCCACATCTCCATCTGACGTCAGCTGCTCCTCTGGATTCACTTTCAGCAGGCAACTGCCAGAGGGGTGACCTTGATCCCAGCCTGCAGCTGCACAAGCAGCCTGCCCTGGGCTCCCAGTTACAGAGAGGCCTGAAAGCAGCAGCAACCTCGAACACAGACAGGCAGATCAGCAGGTTGTGTGGTTTGAGACCAGCCTTTCTGAACTTTGCAAATGCTCTTTGCTGAGACCCTCAGCCAACAATTGCCCTAGAAAGTAACTCCCAGGCTATGCTGGTTTGAAAGGAGGGCTAGCCTCCCACCCTGGGTCAACAGTGGGCAAGCAAAGGGGCCATTGATGATTTTGGCCTCCCAGGAATCCAAGGCCTGGAACTATGGCTAAACCATCTAGCAACCTTCCTTGTATATGGTAAGAATGCTGCCAGCCAGGCCCTGCGTGACACTCGAGTCTCGGTGGCGAGTTAGAACAATGAATGAAGCTGACTTCCCTTTCCAGGCAGACCTCAGTGGAAAAAAATGCTCCCATCAGATGGACCTATAGGAAACTCTGTAGGGCACTTTCTTGATTGATGTGGGAGGGCCCAACCCATTGTGGGCAGTGCCACCCTTGAGCAGGAGATCTTGGGGTGTCTAAGAAGGCAGGCTGAGTGAGCCTGGGGAGCAAGCCAGTAAGCTGCATTCCCCTGTGCTTTCTGCTTGAGTTCCTGCCCTGACTTCCCTCAGCGATAGACTGCGATGGGAAAATGTAAGCCAAACAAACCCTTCCCACCCCAAGCTGATTTGGGCCCATGGTCTTTATCACAACCAACTTAAGACAGCTGTGCAACCCTACATAAACATTAACATGTCTTAGGCCTTAGTTTCCTTCTCTGTCAAATGAAATAATGAGGTCATTCTTCGCAGAGCAGTAAAGAAGATTCTGTGCTTTCACAGACGCGAGCACTGGCCTCTGTCTCCAGGGAGCAGAACAATGTGCCCAGTCCACACACAACAGGGTCTGACCTCTGCAGTAAGGCTCAGCAGGCTGCTTTCAGGCATGGCCTATGAGACCCCGGTTTCCAGTACTTTGCTAAGAAAATATATGCACAATACCAATTGAGTAGCATCAACTGTAAGAAAGTGTCAGACTATGACATGAGACTGTGAAAAATGAAGACAGCATTCAGTCCATGTGGGTTGGTTTCTGCTCTGTAAAAGGAGTAATGGGGGAGAGAGGGAACTGAAAAGCGTTCCCATGCTCTCAAATGTCAGTGGCGATTCTCTTATTTTAAATAGCCCAGGCTGGCCTTGAACTTCATATATAGCTGAGTATGATCTTGAACCATGATCCTCTTGCTTTCACCCTCCAAATTCTGAGATTACAGGCATGTACTATTATATCCAGCTTAAAAGCAATTCTGGAGCCGGGCGATGGTGGTGCACGCCTTTAATCCCAGCACTCGAGAGGCAGAGGCAGGTGGATCTCTGTGAGTTCGAAACCAGCCTGGTCTACAGAGCTAGTTCCCAGGACAGGCTCCAAAGCCACAGAAAAACCCTGTCTCGAAAAACCAAAAAAAAAAAAAAAAAAAGCAATTCTGGAAGACATTTTTTTGTTATTGTTCATATTCCCCATAGTTTCTCAAGAAAACCACCAATGTTCTTTTTTATAATACAGGAAAAATTACATTACCACAAGGAGTTTTTTAACCACCATGAGATACCCCTCCTACCTTTAGGATGTCTGCTGTTAACAAAACGGGGGGAAAAAAAAGTGCTGGCAAAGAAGTGGAGCAAATGGAACCCACGCACACTGCCGGCGGGAGTGTAAAATGAAGCGCTGCTCTAAGGAACATCACGTGCGGCCTCCAAGAAATCAGACAGAAGGAATAGAAAGCTGGTTCTGAGAATAAGAGGACCTGGGTTTGATTCCCAGCACCCATATGGCAGCTCACAATTATCTATAACATTAGTTCCTGGGGATCAGATGCTCCCTTTGTCCTCAGTGACACTAAGCACGTATGTGGAGCACAAACATACATGCAGGCAAAAGACCAATAGCCATAAAAGTTTAGATTAAAAATCATAATGAAAAAAAGAAATCAGAAAGAGAGTCAACATTCTACTGCAACCCAGTAGGACGTTTAAGCACAGAAAATACGAGCAGGATCTAGCAGGGATGTCTGTGTACCCAAGGCCATCAACAGAGTCCACAACCCAGGTGTCCAGTGACAGGAAAACCAATGAGCAAAATGAAATGCAGATATCCTGAGGACAGTCAGTCTGAAAGGAAGGGAACTCTGACATCTGACAATAGGAATGACCCTTGGGGGTGTCACGTAAGTAAAATAAACCATCACCAAAACAACAACAAACCTCTGTGATCTCCTCAACTTTGGATCTGGATGCCTAGGAATGGACAGCCAGAGCGAAGAAGCTCCTTGGAGAAAGATGGTGTTATGGCTGCCTTACATGAATGCACTTAACACTACTGAATTACATAAGTAAACATGGGGAAGGTGGCTGAGTTTATATCATGTAAATTTTACCACAATTTTTAACATTAAAAAAAAGCAAGCTAATCAGAGAATAGTAAATTCTTAAAAACAGGACCAATGACTGGCAACAGTGAACACAGAGAGCCAGGCTCCCGTGTCCCAATCACAATGTCGCTGATTTCTAAATAAGTAAAAGTGTGTGCAGTCCCTGTTGTCACACTTCCCACCCAGTTTTCATGCAGAAGCCATCAGGTGTCTGTGCTGCCAGCCCCAGGGTCCTTGATGTCCAGAAGAGCAGCTAGTGCCCGCGCAGACAGCAGGCTGTATACACCGTGTGTGTGTGTGTGTGTGTGTGTGTGTGTGTGTGTGTGTGTGTGTGTGATAGGGTGTCCCTTCTACTTACCCAACATCAATGATGGAGGTGCTATTCTTCACAGCCAGAGCCACACACTTCCCACCCTCACTTGTTATTCTGTTTTTTCCCAGTCTGCAGAGAGAGACATGCATGGTTAGCCTCTGTATAGGGACTCCACAGTAAGGCCACCCTTCTTCCCGATACTGAGCCCGCCTAAGCCTTTTTGCCAGTGTGATCTTGTTCCTGGCACACATGTATCCATGCCTGGGGTCTCCTCTCAGGGAGGGACCCACAGCCTGGGTTCACCCTATGATGTAGCCCACAATCTCTGCTGATAATCAACCATTGGAGCCTTTCCTGGGATTCTCAGAATGACCCCAGAACTACCACTCTCTTTAGTAGGCTTGAGAATTCCCACATTTATTGACAATGGTCAAAGTAAGTGTTTCCATTACGAAGAGGGCTGGATGATCGTCAGCCTGAAGGGGCATGTCAAGACAATGCCAAGAATCAAGCTCCCCAGGAGAAGAGGATCTTTGTCTGGTATCCCCAAAAGGCCAATAGATACAACCCTTCCTTCCAGCCAGTAGCTAGGGAGATTAAAGAGCTAACTCTCTACTGCCACCAACAGCCAAACCCCACACTGGGCCATGTTTTCTCCACAAGATGAGCACATCTAGACTAGTATGGCCATGGGGCTGGTGAGACCTCTTTATGATGACACTGGAACGGAAAAGGTGACCCAGGTATTGGTAAAGAAAACAAACCTCTAAGGAGTCCCCAGCCCTTCCCCACTTACTTACTTAAGGTGCGTGAGGCCTCTGCATTCGTCCAGGATTTGGGCCACATACCTGGCTCCGATATCAGTGATCTGGTTGTTGTATAAACTTGGAGAGAAAGCACAGCCAGGGGCCTCTGTAAGTCCGGTGTCACCCAAACACCTCCTCCTATAGCGAGTACGCGCTGCCTACTGATTTCCACTGTCTAAGTTGAAAGGGGGAACACACAGAGACCAGAGTTTGGGCTCTGCATCAGCCTGGCTCCAAAGCCAGCTCCCTTGCTTCCCCTCTATGCCAAATCCATACACCTCTTCGCCCCGTGGTGACAGGGAGCATATGCCGTCATGCACAGCCCAGCACACAATGCTCAATAATGCAGCTAGTGGTGATTTAGGTTTTCTGAAGAGTAAAGTCCTATGTCCTTTTCTTTAAATCATTCCTATTAAGTCTTCTCTCCACTACCACTCGGCATGCATAACAGAGGGGACCATGGGACCTTTTGCTTACGTGTCCTCATGATCCAGTGGTCCAGGAATATTCAGCAACGGCTCCAGGGACAAGAGCAGCAGCAGCCATGGGGCCACGTGCCCTCATCTCAACCCCTAAACTCAAAACTCCGTGTGACGTATTTAATAACTGACTTGGGTCTATGGGTGGCCTTTACTTAGCACTACCTGGTTTGAGTATTCATTTATTTTTCTGTAGCACGATTGGAGTATTCAAGGAGGGTTCTACCTAGGACCCTTTGGCTATACCACTACTATTCAATATATATGGTTCTGCCCTGGGCCTAGAAGTAGATCCAAAGTAGTCAAGTCTGATGTATAGACAGGTATTTTAACATCTACAAAACCTATCCCCACATACTTCCTCTTCGTAGCCTCCAAAATAGCTTGCCTGGATTGGGTCCCAGTTTTACAAGTAAGGAAGCTGGGGGCTCCATAAGCATTTTGATTAGCTCCAATTCCACCTAGAACTGAGCCTACCAGTTGAGCCCAGAACAGAACCCGGAGCCACATACATGCCTGTAACCCCAGCATGTGGGAGGCTGAGGCCAGAGGATGCCAGCACTGGCCATGGTTTCTGTCACCAGTGGACCACATGTCTGCCAATTTTCTGATGCTAAGAACTATGACAAGGTAGCAGGCCCAATATCCTCCAGCAAGACTTACCCCAGGAATGTCACGATCTTGTACTTGGTCAGTTCCTCACACAACACCTTCACGCCTGTGTCAGTGATCTGGTTGACGCTGAGTCTAAAACACACCAGTGAAGACAACTGCCAGTCAGAGCCGAGGAACTTCCGAGGAAGTGCTCAGCTTAAGAATCCAGCTGCCTAGGGTCCATGGCCAGCAACAAGGCTGCAGCCCAGCCCTGAAGCCAAAGGGTCACAGAGGCAGCCAGCTACTTCCAGCTGTCTCCAACATCGGCGGCGTTTGGGTGTGACTTCTCCATCCTCTGAGCACAGTGGGGGCGGGTCATGGGGTCTGAAACGTGAGGGACCGCCTTTAGGGATCACTACCACTGGGGGTACCTTCGCATTTTAGGAGTGGAGTAAGGACATGAGCTAACTTACAAAATACAAGGCAGGATAGTCCCCACTAGAACTGACACACCTCAGGTGCGGGAGGAGGCCTGGCATCCTGCTGCCCAGGGAAACAGCTCTTTTAAAGCAGTTCTGGGTTGGAAGTCTCAGGAGGAACTGGCTGCTTTCTGGGCAAGGGCGGGTCTTGGCAGCAACCCTCTCCAGCCTCTCCCAGTGCAAATGCTGCCTGTGCAGGGCAGGCTGGGAGCAGGCATATAGAAGAGGAAAATGGGGTCTCTGGGACCGCTTCCCTGTAGGTCAAGGGCCAGTCACAGACTGCAAATTCTCTAGAAAATTTTTCTAAACCCAGCAGTATAGCTTCTCATGAGCAAAATGTGCATGTGTGTATGTATTTATTAGGTAAATAATACATACAAAGATCCAGGGGTAGAACCCAGGACTTGCAGCATGCAAAGCAAGGGTACCACTGAGCTCCCAATAGCCTTTTCCCCCCTTCCCGCTTTTCCCCTTTCCTTTTGCTTTCCACCCCTACTCATCCAAGAAATCTCTGTAACAAGCTACCCTGACCCTCAAGAAAGAAACTGAGAAGCAAGATGAGAGCAGGAACCCCGGGAGGCGACTGGACTGGGGCGGGGCAGCCGACTTTCTACACCAAGACTAGCTGGCAAATGCTGAAGGCTCTGCTGCTGCTGGGCCAAACAACTGCTCAACCCTACATACAGGGCGAAACAACCCAGAAGCAAATGACAGGTGTGGCTGCGCATCAATAAAACTTTATTTAAAAGCACAAGCCACGGGCTAAGTTTGACCACAAAGCTGACATCCACGACAATTAAAGAGAGAACAGAAAAGCCACATCAAAAAGATAAGGGCAGCCTCTCGGGACCTGTCCCCTACAGTATCAGACTGGATGCGAGCACAAGGTATACGCTGCAGAGCCATCCCTGTTAGGTCTCAAACCCAGGACAAATGGCTGAGATGCCCTAGTAACATATCAAAGTGGACCCTGGCTGCCCAGTTCTCCCAGTCTCTACCTGTTATAGGATCCTCCTGGCTGACATACCCTCTCTATCCCCTAAATTCTCTAGTCCAGGGGGCTAGGTTACACCACTCCCCCAGCTGTTCTTCCCTATATAATTTGGCCATTTTGGCTACACTGGTCCCTTTTTTTAAAAAAATATTTTTTGCCCTTTTGGCCTTTTAGTCTCCTGGTCTCCTGGCTTTCCCCACCCTGCTTCTCACAAGGCCTGGCTGGATCTGCTGGTCAAGTCCACTCTGGACTCTCCCAGATGTCTCCGCCTCAGTCTATGTTTTCCCTCACATCTACACCAAACCCTCTTCTCTACCATACCTGGGAGCAGTCACGTCCTCCCTTTAAATTCATTCTCTCATTCAATCCCAACACGGCAGGTCAGTATCTGTGTGTTCTTAGCAATACAATCCCCTGTGCTCCCCTCCTCTCTTTTAGCTTGGCACATACAGTTAAAGAAATCTAAGAAGTTCTGTCACTGGCAATGGCTTTTTAAGACAGTTAGGCGTGTTCTTGTGTGGTGTGTGTGATGCCTCCAGTTCAAACCCCAATACTAAAGGGGAAAAAAAATTAAAAATGGGACCTGTCCTTCTCGGGATTCCTTCTGGCTACAATACTAAGTAGTTGGCCGGTGCTATCTTTGGGCAGCCATATTGGGTCGGGATGTAGCCGCCAGGTAAAACAAAAGAGAGCCTCTCTGTTCTCCTCACCCATCTCAGCTGGCAGCCTCACCTGAGCACGGTAAGGCGGCTGAAGCAAGGCTGCAGCTCCTGCACGCCATAGTCATTGAGGTTGTTGTTGTCCAGATCGAGGGCCAGCTGCCTGTGGAAGTGGTGCAGGACGAAGGACAGGGCACTGCAGTCAGCAGAGCAAGCATTGCAGAAGGCCAACCTGAGATAGTCGGCACTGATGCCCCTGGCGGCTAGGCGCCCCACCTTCTGGCTCTGTGTCTCGTAGATGCAGCGCAGCATCCACAGGAATGTGGGCATGGCGTGGACCTGATTAAAGCCTCCCCTCTGGACCCGGGGCAGACCCTTCAGGTAGGAGCGCAGGCTGGCAAACAGGTGAGCCCACAGGACTTTGCGCTTCCTCCTCAGGATAGCCTTGGGCACCAGCTGCCGAAGGAGTTTCTGTCTGGCCTTGGCCAGCAGCCCGCACAGAAAGAGGTTGGTGAACTGGAAGTGGTCTTTGTTCCTGAAAGGATCAGGGCCCAACCGGCTGCCGCTACCCAGGCACCTGAAGGAGAAGAAGGAAGGATAGCAGGACGTGCTTGGTGTCGCCCCGGGAGACGTCCACTCTCGAAAGTACCTCAACAACTCCCGGGTGCCCACTTTGTCATCTGCCACCAGGAAGAAGGCAGTGAAGAAGGCCTGGAGCGTGAGATGGAAAAACTCATAGGACTGCTGGCCCTGCTCAGGGCCCACGTCTGGCAGAGCCCGCAGGAAGCCCAGCTGCAGATCCCCCTCCTGCAGCTTTGATGCCTGCACCTCCTCCTGACTAAACACAAACAGGCTCCTATCGGTGCCTCGGTGCGCCACCTGGCCGAGCGCGTGCAGCGTGCGCCAGCCTGCACGCAGTGTCTCCGCCGGGCTGCGCGTGTTGCGCTGCACCAGGCTGCTGGGCTGTGTCCTGTTCAGATGCACCTCAGTGACCAGCAGGAAGACATCGGTCAGGGTCACGGCGCAGTCCGGCAGCTGCGAGGAACCCTCAAAGGCCGTGTGGAAATGCTGGAAGCAGCGGAAGATGATCCAGCAGAAGAGCGGCACGGCACACAGACTACAGAGGTTGGGGTTGGCATCGAGTTGCTGCAGCAGATACTCATGAGCTATGCGCTCCGGGAACATCCTGCGGGCATAGGCGCGCAGGTGGCCGGGGGAGAAACCCCGGAGCAGCACCTTTTTGCGCAGGAGTTGGCGGGGGACCTCGACGCCTGTGCGGGCAGTGAGCAGCTTGCCGGCACCCTTGAGCAGCCTCCCGCTTAGGAGGTTGGCCAGTAGGACCAGTGGGTGCGCCGGCTCCCAGGGGCAGCAGCTGTCTGGCACGCTGCTCAGGTCGAAGTCCGAATGCAGCTCATCCAGGCCATCAAAAGTAAAGAGTGCCGTGTGGGGAAAGCGCAGCAGGAAGGAGAACACCTCCTCGGGGTCCTGCTCTGGGTAGCAGAAGTGCTTGAAGAGCAGGTCCTGCAGACACAACGTGTCGCTCTCCTTGAAGCAGCTGAACATGCGGCAGCGGAAATGGAAGAAGAACTTGGCTGCCGAGGTCAGCCTGCCGGACGCCCAGAGGCTCTGCAGCCGCTGCAGCAGCATGGACTTGCCCACTCCCGCGTCCCCAAACACGAAGACAGTCTCGCCATGCTCGTTGAGGATACCGGTGCTGTGATCCAGCAGGCAGTCCAGGCCTCCCAGGCTGCCTAGGTTTTGGTTGTTGAAGTCTACTAGCTCCATGAGTGTGTCCATGTAAGTCTCCTCCAGCAGCAGGTCCTCCTTTTGGGCGTAGCACATCATGAACTTGGAGTCGCGGCCCAGTTGGTGTCGCAGCTGCTGGGTGTATCTGCTCACTGGAGCGGGGAAAGAGTGTTTCCCGGCAACCAGGTGAGGGGACAAGGAGTAGATGCATTAAACAAGGCGGCTAGGGACAGAGTGGCAAGCACACAAGCAAACAAACCCACAGCCCAGATCCTGAGCCAAGTCGTTGACTCCTTTAATAGGAGCCCCCAGGGCCTCAAAGAGCCAGTGTCTCAGAATTTAAGGGTCGGGCCTTCTCGTCTGCTTGGCTTCAGGTTTAGCCAGCTGGAGGGTTGCAGGCCCCTCCAGGTCAAGTGTCTGAAACAGGCGTCCCTTGTTCCAATGCACAATGTGGTCACTGAACTCTAAAGACAGAAGCCACACACACTCGAGGGCCAGGCCAGCCAGTCTTGCTGCCCCACCGCTGCCCACAGGCCTGTTTGAATGGCAGAGTCAGTTCCCACTGAAAGCCTTGTACAGGGGGACATTACCCCAGCCTTTCTTTGGTTCTTGAAGTGGGGTCTGACAAAAATGGATGCCAAAACTTTTAGATGTAAAATGCAAGGCTGGACATTAATCTGATTTACAGAGGCTCCGTGGCGGGCTGGCCTCAAACATCCCAACTAAATTTGCTGAGCTATCACAGGTGCAACCCCTGGCCCCCAGGGTGAGCACCTTGAGGCATAGATGCTCACCCCAAGGGTGAGCCCCAAGTTGTCTCGAGGGGCAGAGACACCATAACCTGTTATCTCCGTGCCCCCAGCAACCCGAACAACAAACAATGGGACTTAACGGCAAATAGAAAGGCGTTCTACATGCTCCTTTAAAATAGTTTTTGAATTTAAATTGTTCAATTAGACCCATATGCATACTTCTAGATTCCTTTATAGCTTCTCCCATGAACTTAGTCAGGTTGATTGTTCGACGTTTGCAAAGAGGGATGGGTGCGGCGTCACACCCTTGTAGTCTCTGTGTTTAGGGGACTGAGGCCGGAGCATCAAGAGGACAAGGCCACTGGGCAGTGGTGCTGTAGGACTTTAATCCCAGAACTCAGTGGCGGGTGGATCTCTGTAAGTTTGAGGCCAGCCTCGTCTACAGAGTGAGATCCAGGACAGCCAGGCCTACACAGAGAAACCTTATCTTGGGGAAGAAAAAAAAGTTCAAGGCCAAACCTGCCCAGAACACAAATCCCCACTAAAAAAGTTTAACGCTAATGGTACTTTATGCCTTATTTTGGTTATAACTCATAATAATTTATATTACAAAATTTTATAAACTGCATTACATCCTAGTCAATTTTTAGTAAATTAATAAAATTCAGTAAATACTACTATATTTCTAGAATGAAATACCCATCACCCTTCCAAAGTTCCTGAGCTGATGTGCAGCCAGCCTCTGTTCTGGCCCAACGCCAGACAACGACAGCTGCTGGCGGACTCCTTTTCTTTATGAACGTGTGTTTGCTGGACATTTCAGACATATGATAACCTGTGATATGAATCTGTCATGTATGTGTGCTGTCCTGTAGAGTGAACGACTCTCTAAAGTCGGTCATGGCTGAAGGAACCAACTGAGAAGTCCTTTGAAAGAGCCACTCACCCTGGAACTAAATACCCCACCACACACAGAGACACAGACACAGGCACAGATACCACACACACACACACACACACACACACACACACACACACGGGCGGGGATGGGATGAAAACAGGCAGGAAGAAGCAGTATCACCAAGAGGCTGGCTAAGGCCAGCTGGCACCTCTGGGCTACAGGAGCAAGCTCAGCCTTGGCCCTTGGCACTACTGGTTGGCCCTTTTCTCTTTAAACATTCACTTACTGGGAAGGCCCTTTCTCTCTGTTTCTAAACCGTAATGTCTTAAATCTGGTATGACCCCGAAGGCCAATGGCAGAGCCAGTCAGTGAGCTTTGGGGAAGTGATGCGATCTTGAAGGCTCTGACCTCCCCAAGATTAATCCACTGATCGCTTCATAATCTAATGGAATTGTTGGGAAGCAGCAGAAACTAGGAGGTGCAGTCATCTGGAAGAGTCAGGTCACGGTGGCCTGCCCTTTAACACTGTATCTTGTCCCCAGCTCCCCCGCTGTCTCTCACTGCTGCTGGGAGTAGCTGTTCTCCGTTCTCCGCCAGGCACTTCCACGATAATGTTCCAGCCCTGCTCAGGCACAGAGCAAAGGAGCCACCAACCATGCACTGAGACACTAAAGCAAAGCTTGGCTTTTTTTTAAGTTGCTTTCTGAGACATTTTGTCACAGAGATGGAAAGTGACTAAAACACCAGGTCAAAGTGGAGTCTAAAAGCCAGAGTGTGGGGTACTTGCTGGCGTGCTCCCGGTGGCTGTCACAAAACAGAGAGAGTAAAAACAGGTGGCCCCCTCCCAGAGCAGACTCTGCCCTCACCACTTGCACCTTCCGCTGCTGTCCTGGTCGCCTTGCCATAGACTCTGAAGTCCCGGAAGACAGTCGTGTTCTGTCCCTGCTTATCGCTGCGTCCTCAGAAGCCAGCACAGTGCCTCCACAGGTGTAGGTTGTGCATAAAAATTATGGAGCTAACCAGTCAACTCATGAGGTCTGCAGCACTTTGAAAATATAGACTGGATCCTGAGTAACCGAAGAACTTTGCCTAGAATCTCATTGTTTTCGGGAAAGGTATTTTTCTTTATTATTACTTGTATATTGGAGGTTGAGCTCAAAGCCTATAGGTGCTAGGTAAATACATCACCACCGAGTGACATCTTAGCCCACCTAGAACAAACTTTAAAAAAGAAAAACATGGTGTCAAAACTGTGCTAGTGCTGTGTCTGATTGCACAAGCACTCAGAGCTAAGGCCTTCCAAAATTCCCGGGGCTCCTAAATAAACCAGATGAGAGGGGCTAGGGTGTATAACCCTGGTAAGGCCCTGGCCTAGCATGCATAAGGCCCGGGGTTCCATCCCCAGAACCCAAGCAAGCAAAAGGAAGCAGACAAGCTCCCTGTGCTTGGTTCAGTTGCAATGACCTAGGCTGCACTCTGATGCCAGAGACCATCTCTTCTTTCCAAAATGGAAGCAGCACTGGGGATTGCTCCGTAAGATAGAGCCCAGGCAGCCAGGTTGGCCTTGTTGGTTACATTTTTATGCCCACCTGTGCCACAGTATGATAACACTCCCAGACCCCAGTGCCTTCCTTCATACCCATGCCTATAGTCCTGCTGGGGCTGATTCCTACCTGGGTCAGTATTGACGATAATTTTGCTTCGAATGAGCTGGGAAGGGGAGAAGCCGATCTCTGATAGCCACAGCCTGAGGTCCACATAAGCGTCCTCGAGTTGCTGTAGCACGTAGAGGAAGAACTCAGACACCTCCTCACCTTTGCTCTGCACCAGGTCAAGAATTTTTCGGACCTATGAATGGCACAAACATTAAGAACGTGAGCTGGTGTGAGGGGTATCTCCCTGCCAAAAGGATCCCAGGGGCTCCAGGTGGGGCTCCAGGTGCTAGTACTACTGTACTGTGCAATGGCCTGACCATCTGCACAGCCTGTGTAAGAGTCTGCATAGAATCTGCAAAGTGGGCCTCGTTAGCAAGAATTCATCCCCATGGCAATAAGAAGCCAGGAAGCATCTGTGAGCCTAAAAACAGAAGAGACATGGGAAAAGCCCTCCAGCTGTGGACTTTCCCTCCTAACCTCTTGTCACTGTCATCTAGGGATAAGTGTGCTAGGAGGTAGTCACCCTAGAGACAAGAGGAAGAAGCATATCCGGGCTAGCTGCAGGAGGGTAACAGACTCCCATCAAAGCTCATGTTCAAACTGGTCTTTGTATCAAAAACACAGGTGAAGCAACGGGGAGCTGTATATAGCGGCACACACCTAAGTCCTAGCACTCAGAGGACTGAGGCAGGGGGATTAGAGTTTCAACTCGACCTAGACTACAGAGGGGCATTCTGTCTCAAAAAGCCAAGAAAGGGGGTGTCAAGAGAGGAAACCAAAGCATACCAGTGTGCTGTGGGCCCCCCTAGAAGTTCTTTGGGTGTCTTTAGCCCCTGCCTGCCTCATCTCAAATAGGCACTTTACTTTTCTATCCAGAGACTTGGGGGACTCTCTTAGTTTGCAGACCATACTCCCAAGCAGAGGGAACTGATGGTTCTACTTCCTCATTCATAGCGTGGGAAAGTCTTCAATGGGGTCCCACCTAAGGAGGCCGTCGCTTCTAAATCTGGCTTTGTGGGTGCCTCTGGCCCCTTGGGGTGTTGAGACACCGAGTGCCACGCTCTTTCTCACCTACTCATTTAAAGCACAAGTTGGCCTAGGGATCAACACTCGGTACAGGGAGAGCTGAAATGGAAGGGCTTGTTCCAGCCTCAAGCAGAAGTAAACTGGCTTGGCAGGAAGCTCATTTCTGTTCTACTAAGGCCCCAGCGTGAGGACACATCTGTAATCAAGCTGTTCTGTAATGCATAAGGGGCACAGGGATGAAAATAACCCGCAGAGCTCGGTGTGCACGCACACCTGTGATCAATGCGCCCCGTGCTGCAGAAGCTGAGCTGGGGATGGCAACAGCAGCAGCAGCAGCAGCAGCAGCAATAACAACAAAAACAAAGACCCCAGTGGGAAATTTGGTCCAGTATAGCAAATCCTCCCTTTTCCGGGATCAGGGTAGGGGGAGAGCTGCTAGAAACCCAGGTCAGTCACTGTCAGCACCAGTGTCCCTCACCTTGTCGGGCTGGGTAGGACAGGCACACACGATCTCTGCATCTTCCGCTGAGAAGTAGCCATTCTTCAGCAAGTTGTCCACCAGACACTGAGTGTTGCGGATGTTGGTGACCAGATGTTCCCTGTTGATCTTCAGCAGTTTAATGTGGGAGTGGCAACCCGGTGGGATGGCTTCCATCTCATAATGGCCCTGCTTTTCCATAGTTCGAGTAGCCAGCAGCTACTTTGCTCAAATTCATCTTTGACCACATGTGTCTCCCTGACAGACAGGCAATCAGGATTCAGGGCCACCGTCCAGGACCCTGCCTTTCACTGCTGACCTTGAAGAGATAAAGGACACTGTCAACAAAGTAAACGTCACTGAAGGATTCTCCCTCTCCCCTCATCTCCACTGTCTCTTGAATTTCTCTACTCCAACAGAAGAGTGTCATGCCAAAGAATTTTACCAGGGAGTTATTCAACAACGATCGGAATCATTGCTGTTGGTGGGATTCTGCACCACTAAATGTATTCGCCTTTCTGTCACTGCGGCAAGAGAACAATGTCAGGGTGGGAAGATTAGCCTACCTCCTGGTTTCAATCCTTCACTTTGGGGAAGGCATGGCAGAGCACCTCTGTCTCTTCATGGAGACCAGGGAGGAGAGAGGGGGAAAGAGGGAGGAAAGGTGGCAACCAGGACCCATTTCAGGACCCATGGCTTCAGTGACTCCCAAAAGGCCTTCAGCTAACACCACCAAAGTCAAATAGGTAGTCATACCGAGTCTCTGGCATCAACCTCTGAAAGAAGATAAAATATTCTAACATGGCCTTCTCCTCTTAGACCATCACTATCTTTCCAGAATCCGCAAAGCTAACAAAGATGTAGACAGCAAAAGAATGCTTTGGCACACAGCTAAGCGCTGGAGAAGCCAGGAAAGTTGAACTCGCAGGCATCCTTCTGGCGCCCAGACGTGATGGGCTAAATCCACTTAAAAACCTGAGAGGGCTTAAAAAGGAGAGAGAGAGAATTTAAGACAGCTTTTTGCTGTTTCTGGGTTGCGTGCCGCAAAGAAATTGTCCTGACTCGGCAGCAGGAAAAAACTGGCTGTTTTAAAATGCCGGCTTTCTGGGCTGTGCCGCCATTGTGATCTCTGTCTGGCTCCGGCGGGAGACAGAGCTTATGAATGGAGCATTTGGATTAAAGTGCTACGATTTGTTTGATGGCAACTAGACTGCTGTGTGCCTAAAAGGGGGACATTGTGTGCCGCAGCTCAGAGGCACAAGCAGCTCCGCCATGCTAATGGTGCAATGTGCAAGGATCAGAGGCACGAGCGGCTCCGCCATGTTGGACTGGGCGGGGCCAGCATACAGTACCTGTTTTTGACCTAGGAATGTCACAGCTTAGATTCTTAAGCGCTTAGTGATTTAAAGGCGCAAAACAAAGTGCTCCTGGATAGTAAAAAAGTTACAGATTCACAATAAAACAGATTCAGACACTGTTGGATAAATGTACGTAGGCTTGGGAAAGAGAAGAAAAAGAATATAAAGAATAAAGTTAATGTCTTAAAAAGAAAAAGGGTAAAGTCTTTAAAGAGACAGAGTACAGAAGTACAGATAGTTATAGATTAAGAGAAATAAAGAAAAATAAGCCACGTAAAAATGGAAAATTCACAGAGAGTCTGGATTATGTACATTGTGTTTTCTTTAAAATTTTTGACTGTGAAGGAGCTAAGTACAGAGAGACATTTCATTATATGGGCTGCCAAGCTAAACCAAAATGGATTTCATGAGGGTATTATGATTTCAGAATTTGGGTCTAAGGATATGATGCTTTGGAGAGGGTCTTCTTTTGTTTTTGCAGAGGATGAGACCCTGTGGATTGCATCTATTCCGATTTGGTATGATAGACCACGCCCTCCTGAAAGGTTGCTGTGAACACCCTCAAAAAATTGCTTCGCTCAATTGCCAACTGAGATGAAACTAGCATACAGGTTATATCATGAACAACCTAATTAACGACGCCCCTATTCAGCAGGAAGCAGTTTGGAGAGAAAAAACTACGCCCATGTTCCCAAATATTGTTTATAAATGTTCTTTTACATTTAAAGGGGGATATGATATAGATATGAATAATTTGCATTGGTATGGATTTTATGGTCAATTTTGTTATATGTATATGTATTTTTGATCTTGATTAAGGTATTGTGATTGTGTAGTTCATTTAAAAATGTAATGTATAATTAGGAAATATAGGTTGTTAATGGATAATCATCGCTAATAGTTAAGCTTGTAGTCATGTTAATTAGATTTTCTAGATATATAGAGATATATTTCAGTTAGATAGGCATTCTTCATATCTTTCAAAGACTGCAGAATATGGCATTTAAAATATTTTAATAACTTAGGACTTTTCATGACAAGGAGACACGTCTGCTCCTGGCAGCACCAGCTACTTCAAGAGGAAGATGGGCATCGAAGAGGATCCTTATGGAGTTGGATAGTCATTTGGGCAAGAAACTGCTCTTGCCTGGACTGTTGCATAAACTGGACACAGAGAACCCTCAGAGAGAGGACTGCTGAACTTGCCTAAAGGTGAGATGGTCTTTCGGGGTTCCTGATTCATGAAAGAGTCTGCGAGACATTCTGCAGGACACAGCAGAAAATGACTGAACTGTCTTTGAAATTTCCTGCTTCATGGAAATGTATCTGGATACCATGGGCCTGTAGGCCGAAGATGGATGCCCCAACGGTACAGAGGAACTTTGGGTGACTGTCCAGGCAGCGAGATGTCTCTGTCATTTCTAGAGTTTTCTTATTTCTTGTTTACTTAGATAATATTATATCCTTCTGGAGTCTTTGATGGAGTTGAAGAATAAATAGTTATAGTTTTCCTTAGTTATGATAAGAGATAAAATAGATATAAATATTGTAACTGTAATTCTTACTTGATAACTGTTTTGTTATATGTAATTTTACTATGCTAAAGTTAAAGCCTTTCTTTTTTGTTTAAACGGAAAAAGGGGAAATGATGTGGGAATGATTTCTTACTAATAAAGAAACTGCCTTGGCCCATTTTATTGGATAGAAAATTAGGTAGGCGGAGTATACAGAAGAGAATTCTGGGAGAAAGAAGGTTAGAGGAGGAGTCGCCATGATGCTCCCACTCCAGACAGATGCAGGTTAAGATCCTCTCTGGTAAGCCAGCTCATGGGCTACACAGAATATTAGAAATGGGTTAGAACAATATGTAAGAGCTAGCCAATAAGAAACTGGACCTAACCGGGCCAGGCAGTGTTTGAAAGAATACAGTTTCCATGTAATTATTTCGGGCATAAGCTAGCCATGCGGGCGGCCGGGTGCCGGGGACGCAGCCCTGCCGCCGCTCCTATTTCAACATCCTTCAAAGGAAAGAGACGTTCCCCCTGGAATGCCAGGAATGGAGGCAGCTTACAACCTGGTGAACCCTTGTTGTCTGATTATGTTTTACTCCTCCCATACCTTTCCCCCTAAAACCTTGAGCATGACTTCCAGGTCATAAAACTCATCCTTGTGAGAGATGCCATTTGTACTTTACAACAGCCTAAGTGACTTCTCTGTTATCTTAGGGCCAGCTGTTACATTTACCTCCGCCCTTCTCCCTAGACCATTACCTTCAGCATTGCTTCTCTGTCAACAAAAGCCAATCTTACAGATGAAGCCCGCGTACGTTGTAAGGGATTTCCATGTAAACATGTCTTGAGCTTGTTGTACTCACAGGGCTGAGTTAATCGTTTTCGGAAAACTTTTCTCCCAAATTGTGCTGTGCTTACCTATGGCTAAAATAAATGATCTGATGTCAGACCCTAGAAATCCTGGCCCAGTACCAAAATCGGACTGTACCAAGTTTTATTCTTGTATTTTTGCAGATCGTTTCCTTGACTGCTGTAAAGCCCAAAGGACCCTTCCACACAAAAAGGGTCTCTTTTTTTTATAATTAAACTTTATTATTTAAAAAAAAACCTTTGCAAAAATATCACATACTGAAATTAACCAGATTTTAAAACTATACATCTCAATGAGCTTCTGTAGAGTTAAATTAACCATTTGGAAAGGAAGTTGTGGAGCTTCGCGTTGGGTATTGTTCTTCCGTAATCAAATGCTGATTCACCACCCCAAACAAAACTCTGTGACAGAGTTAGAATTAGAAAAACAATTCGCTTTATACCCCCTTCGCTCGTGGTCATTCCCTGAATTCAGTCTTGTTTGTTGAGACAGGGTCTCACTATATAGCTCTGACTGCTACGGCATGCCCGACCTTGTCTTTGTTTTTAAGTGGTATTTGAGGATGCTGGGAAGACGGCTCAGCTGTACAGTGCTTTCTGCGCAAGCATAAGGATTCCCTCAGCACCACTGGAAAGTACCAGAGATGGAGGCGTGTGCCTGTACTCCCAGCACCGGAGAGCCGGACAGGAGCATCCCGAGGGCTCCCTGGCCAGTCAGTCTCCTGGATCCAGTAGCACAGCAACTGAAGAAGACAGTATCAACCTCTGGCCATCACACACATGGGCACATATGCACAGACACAATCAGTTGATCCATATTCAATGCCATTGGGCTGAGTCAGGAATGACTGCAAACAGTAACAGAAGCTCACAGTGCTCTCTGCGCTTTTCTTCTTCTAGGACAATGTTTCTCAAACATGGGTCATTTGGGCACCATGTCTCTTTGTCACAGTTAAGTCTCACCTGTACTTTAACCTTTTGCTTTGGGGAATGTGGAGGCTCCTTAGGAAACAAGGTGTGCACACGAGGAGGGAGGTGGTACAATGACATGCCACAAGGAATCATACTCTTAATTAGTTATCAAAAGAACACCTATGATACATGCAATTCTATGCATAAACATACATATATAATTCTAATGAAATTTTCTCATCTGAGCTGACAATACTCTTTTAAATAGCCAAAGACCACTTAACAAAACCTTACTAGTAGACATTAGAAGCCCTCTTTTGAGTTGTTGGGCATGGCTAGCTAAGAGACTCGCAAAACATACAACCTACTGCTGTTGTCCATGGTTACCACTCCCTTCCCCCAGAAGTGGAAGGAAAGTCTCAATCTCTGAAGACACTGTCTACTTCAGAAACAGCCCAGAGACCCCTGCGCTGGAATTGACCTGAACGTACCCTCCCCGAGGACTGGCTTTCCTGATACCAGAAGGTGCCATGCAAGCTTCCAAAGGAGGGAGGCTACCAGTAATCTTACCAACTGTGATGCCTATGAGTCCCATCAATGATCAGCTTGGCACAATAACCCGAAGGGTGCAGTAATGGCACACAGACCTTGGTGGTAACCAACAGCTCTCTAGTTGGAGTTAAGACCTGCTCAGCAATAGGGAACAATGTCCAGGACTTGAAACCTAGGTACTTATTCAGTGTTAATCAAAGTATGGTTATTGGAAGAAAACTACTAATTTATTCAACCAGCATAATCTCAACCAACAACTTATAAGCATGTGTCTTATGCCCACAGATAAAGGTACTCCTCATTCTTCATCAGGGAAACTTTTTGCAACAGATGGAGACCAGTATAGAAAAACACAACTAATCAAAACGCCAGGTTCTGGAGCCTAGTCCCAATGCATGTGTCTACAAAACAGAACCACACCTAAGGCTCAGGAAACATTTTGGAAGAGGGGGCAGAAATTCTGTCACAGACAGAGAATTAGAAAGTTTTCTATGAGCCTGTGTTTCCCAGTAATAGGAATACACCCATAAAGAATCGTGGCAACTGAGGAAGGCTGGGAGTGGGCGAGGTGGTGCTCCCTAGGGAGGAGCACACCAATTGGTTCTTCAGTGCCAAATGCTCAGCCCTGAAACATGCGTGCAAGTACCATTACGTGGCCTGCGCAGGTTCTATTTGGGAATAGATATGTATACACAAATATATATATGCATGCAGTAACAATTAGTGAGAAAAGGACCATGATTTGAAGGAGAATAGGGAGGAGATGGAAAGGTTTGTGATTAAATTATAATCTCAAAAAATTTTAAATGCTTTAAATTTATCTTGTAGCCGGGCGATGGTGGCGCACGCCTTTAATCCCAGCACTCGGGAGGCAGAGGCAGGCGGATCTCTGTGAGTTCGAGACCAGCCTGGTCTACAGAGCTAGTTCCAGGACAGGCTCCAAAGCTACAAAAAGAAACTCTGTCTCAAACAACCAAAAATAAATAAATAAATAAATAAATAAATAAATAAATAAATAAATTTATCTTGTGACAGCCAAAAAGAATCGATTTATAAGTATAACTAACTAGATAAATAAGGAAATTGGGGGTGGGGGAACTGCAGCGGTAGCAGCAAGTCAGTCCTAGCTCCCAGGCTGGTTTCTCAGGGAGGGCTGTGGGAATCACTGAAGTGCAGAGTGGAAACCACAGGGAAAGGCCGCTCCTTCTCCCTCGGTGAGTCAGCATGCTTTAGAAGGCTGGGGAAGGAGGTTAAGCAACATCCTTCATTCATCCTCACTCTTATCACTGGGAGGGCTCTGTTAACTCTCTGTTTCTCTTTCCTGGGCCTGCGATCCCCACAAAAATTGTCCCTAGCTTCCCAAACTGGTCCTGTAATACCCACCGTAGACACCCCACGCAAGGGGGAAGCTATCTCCTGATTTTTGACCACCTGAACAAAGTCACTGGTCACATGACAACTAGCTGGCCGGGAGGCTGATTGCTTTTGTAATCTCCGGAGGTCAGTTAGCTTACTTTGGCAGGAATTTAAGGAATGATGGAAGTCACAAAGGAAACAAAGAAACAACACTGCCTGGTAAACAGAAGCCAGAGACAGACCGAACTGCCTTGAGACGCCTCAGAGTTACCGCTCATGAGCATGCGCCACAGAGAGCTGATGTCCCCCTGACTCAGAAAGGTCCTCCACGTCTTACCTGCAAAGGCTCCGTCCTGGGTGCAAATGGAAGGCATGGGGAAAAGACACAGCGGTAGAGAAAGAGGAGGAGTAAGGGAACGGGAGGGCTGGAGGAGGGGAGGGAGAAGGGAAGAACAAGGGGTGGGGAGAGGAAGGAGAAAGGACAATGGGTAGCACTGGGCTTCTGGGAGCCAGGCCTCTCTGTAGGGGAGGTTTTCCCACCCCCAGATATGGAGCCCCGAGGGTGGGTGTTGAAGGGACATCCTGTCCAGACAGTCCAAGGAAACAGCCAAAGAAACAATTTAAGGCCGAAGACGTGACCAGAAAACAAGTTCCCATGGCTGCAGAAGGCAAGATAGAACACCAAATGCCAAATGGAAAAATGAAGTGAAGATAGACCGTGCAGGCCGTGAGCCCACTGCCTAGGCAGGTAGAGTATGTCGGTGGGAGGAGAGAGAAAGAGAGAGAGAGAGAGAGAGAGAGAGAGAGAGAGAGAGAGAGAGAGAGAGAGAGAGAGAAATAAGAAATAAGGGCTTTTGAATTAAATCTGCAATAGATTTGGGGGAGGGCAAAACCTGAGAGGAAAAAAAATTAGGGAACAGTCTATGTTTGTTTGTTTTGTTTTGTTTTGTTTTTGAGACAGGATTTCTTTGTGTAGCCCTGGCTATCCTGGAACTCACGCTGTAGACCAGGCTGGCCAGAAACTCACAGAGATCCACCTGCCTCTGCCTCCCAAGTGCTGGGATTAAAAGCGTGTGCCAACAGCGCCTGGCATCTTTTCTTTGAACGGCTCTCTAAATATAGTTTCTCAAGCTGGTCTTGAACCCATGAGCTCACGGGATTCACTCAGGATCCTGAGTATCCACAAATAACACTGGACTTAAAAAGAATCATTCTAAAGGTGGTAGAGCAGGGTTGTTAATATAAGATAATACAATCCTCATGGTAGTTCTATTTTACTATTTTTTAAATAATTTTTTACATTTATTTATTTAGTGTGTGTGCATTTGCATGTGTACAAGCACCAGGGCGCGTGTGTGGTGGGCGAAGACAGTGTACCAGAATCAGTTCTCCCTCCGCCCTAAGGGTCTGGGTGCCAGAATCTAGCCATCAGGCTTGCAGGCAAGCGCCTTTCCCCCTTGAGCCATCTCACTAACACTGGCAATTTAGATTTTTCCAGTAGTCTCATTAATGAAAATAAAAACAAGCAGGTGGCCTGATGAGACGTCTGAATTAATTAAATATGTGCAAAGCACCGCTCTAATGCATCAGCAGTATAACACTGCTGGACAGCCCTTTCCTCTGAGATGAAAACCTTCCATTTTAGAGAGAAGCTCTGTAAGTCATAGGATGTTAGGAGGTGGAACAAGATGTCCTAAGGGTGGTTCCCAGCCTTCCTAATGCTATGACCCTTTAATGCAATGTCTCATGTTGTGGTGACCCCCAAGCATAAAATTATTTTCATTGATGCTTCAGAACTGTAATTGTGCTCCTGTTGTGACTGGTAATATAATATCTGATGTGTGATCCACAGGGGTCTCGATCCCAAGGTTGAGAACCACTGTTCTAAGGTGGGGGGTGGGGGTATGTGAAACAGTCCACCCTTCAAGGAAGCTCATTAAGATCAAGAGATAAACATTTCAGGGCCTCAGGAAGTCCCTGAAACTGACAAGATACACTAGACTCCTCCCTCCCTAAATATATATAATCTGTAAGAACAGCCCAATGATACTATTAGCTGCCCCGAAGAGATGGGTCCAACTGAGCCCCTGCAAGAAGAGGCCAGTTGAGTTGCCTGGAAATGACACTTTCCAACCTGCTGAGCTACCTGAAGGCTGTGCAGTGTGCTTCAAGTGTCCAGCCTCGGTGAGCTGTGGTCACACTGGGGTGGGGTTTGGCGATGCAGATCTCTGAGTCATTTCTGTGCCAATAAATAATCCCTCACCCATATTCCTCTAAGTAACCCCAATAAAACTTATTTGTTCATCAATTTGGACTTTGATGGTGTCTATCCTTAGGTCTGTTATTGGTTCTTTATCTGGGGTAAGCAAACACTTGTTCATGTCTCCCCAGAAATAGTGTCACATGGCACACATCTAGGAAGGAGTAGCTGTGTTCTTATTTTTCATTCTGAGGTTTTGAAATCTGAGAGGATATCTAGATTCCGGTCAGCAGCCCGGAAAGTGTTTCAGTGGTCACAGGGTAGAGGCCATTTAGCAACTTTGTACACTTGAAATAGAAACCTCCTGCTCTTTGTCAGTGAAGGGACACTGGCCAGCTCCCGGGAGTGTGGCAGGCATGGCTCTGCAGGCTCTGCCTTTCTCCCTCCCCCCTTTCCTCTGCCTTGCTAAGATCTGTTAGATTACATTCCTGAAGCTAGCCCCAACGTCTGTTCCCTTGTTTGTCCTGTTCCTCTTCCTGAGGCTGACTACCAAGGTCCAGCTGTCAAAGTAGTGAAATCCAACAACCAAAAGCCCCCTTTGGCTGACCTAATGAACATGCCCAATCAAAATTAAACACCTCATCCTAACACAGGGTTTCCCCTTTCACTTTTACAAACCACCGTTTTCCTATAGTCACATCTGTTTCCTCGTTATCCAGAGAGAGTTCTTTGTGCCACCCCAGGACAAATACTCAGTCCCCTCTCCCTTATTCCTTTCCCCTTCTCCCTCACGCTCTATTTCCTGTCTTTATCTCTTACTTTCTGCCTTCTATCTTTCTGGGGCAAATTCTCTTTTGTGTTGAAAATTTGATCTCGGGGTTCCTGAGCTGACTCCAAGATTCCCTATGGTCAATGGGCAGCCTGACCACATCTTTGATCCCTGTCAGCTCCTCCTGCTCATGAGCTACAGTCCTAATTGTGACATGTGTCTTGGTCCAATGTCTACAATGCCCATACCATAAGGGAGTCGGTGTCAATATGACGGCATTCCCCAGCACACGCGTAAATTCATGCCAGAGATGCATGAGAGTCCCTGTTAAACTGTATTAGGAAGAAAGGATTCCCATCTTTCTAGACTTTGGAATCCAGTTAAGAGTCAGTGGTTGTCTCTAGTTTTGGTTGTTATGCCAAAGCAGCTTCAGTTTTATCTCAGTAACAGCTAATTTTGAGGGGTTTGGGATCTACTAGAAGTCATTTCTGTGGCCATATTGAGCTTCAGTAGTTTTAGCTGATGGAGGTAGAAAGAGGCTTTCAGGCACTCTGGACTTAAGGTCTGAGCTCATGTCTTAACCAAGCTGTTAAAAGTCCATGGACATGACAGGTCGAGGACCCAAAGCTTCCTGGCCCTCGCCTTGTGGTGAGCTTTATTGTCTCAACAGTAACAATGACCAGCCTGAGAGAGAAGTCCCTTTAGCAACTTCCCTTCCTAGAAACGCGCCCTTTGAGGGAAATCAGAAGTTCTGACCCGGTTTTTGTTTTGTTTCATTCCAACAAGATTCCTGCTGGTTGACTGTGAAAAAGCAGTTGGCAGTTCCCAGAAGAGCTGCCGGTGACTGAGTCCACACAGTGTCCACAGCCCCATAAGGCAGCACCAGGCAGCAGTGCAGCAATATTATTGCTCACATCTGTGAGCAATAAAACAGAGCAGGAGTGTCACAGACACAAGGCTGAGAAAGTCAGGCTCCGAGAAAGAGGATATACTCTATGGCTCCGTGTGCATCCTGATCCTGAATCAGCTCCTGGGGAGGCAGGGAGGTGGCAGCTGTGGAGACGCTGGTTGCAAACAAGAGCCAGGCAAGCTCCTAGGACATGGAAACACTGTGTATCTTGAGTGAGTGCTATGTATATTATATGTGTACACGTGTGTGTGTGTGTGTGTGTGTATGCATTCATGGATTCCACATCCTTCTATTCAATCAACCATGGATCAAGAACATTCAGAAAAACATCACACCTCACTAAACAGGGAATAATTTATAGATGTTTTCATTGTCATCATTCCTGAAATTGAAGCATCTACCAACTTCTATAGCGCTTCCAATGTGTTAGGCATCATAATCATCTAGAGATGATTTGACGTGTTCAGGAGTATATGTGTGATATGAAGATACTCACGGTGCCTTCTATCAGGGATTTGAGCACTGGTAGATTTTGTTTTCCTTGGCCCATCCTGACACTGACCCCTGCAGATACTGAGGGAAGAGTGCGCGCACGCGCGCGCTCACACACACACACACAGTTTGTCAAATATCATCAACCTGTATGTTTAAACTTGGAAATGTTATATGAAATTGTACTGTAATGAAGTGGTTTTTTTTTTTCGTTTTGAGAGAGAGTCTCGCTGTGTACTCCAGTCTGAGCTCCAGCTCCAGATTCCTCTGCCTTGGTCTCCATGACGCCAGGATTAAGAGCGTGCACCACCATGCCTAACTAGTCCAGGACAGCCAGGGCAGCACAGATGAACCCTGTCTCAAAAACCAATAATAATAATAATAAATAAGCTCAAACTGGCCTCAAACTCACAGAGATCCACCTACTTCCTGCTTCTGCCTCCCAAATGCTGGGATTAAAGGTGTGCCCAGCACAAGTAAGTCTTTTAAAAGGAGGTAATGGAACAAAATAAATTATATA